>NC_068455.1:62923257-63088257 GCF_023373465.1 Oncorhynchus keta | reverse complement strand
TCTCTCATCGTTGTCTGTGATCATTGTTGTGTCATCAGCAAACTTAATGATGGTGTTGGAGTCATACCTGGCCGTGCAGTCATGATTGAACAGGGAGTACAGGAGGGGACTGAGCACGTACCCCTGAGGGGCCATTGTGTTGAGGATCAGCGTAGCAGATGTGTTGTTACCTACCTTTACCACCTGAGGACGGCCCGTCAGGAAGTCCAGGATCCAGTTACAGAGGGAGGTGTTTAGTCCCATGGTCCTTAGCTTAGTGATGGGCTTGGAGGGCACTATGGTGTTGAACGCTGAGCTGTAGTCAATGAATAGCATTCTCACATAGGTGTTCCTTTTGTCCAAGTATGAAAGGGCAGTGGGGAGTGCAATAGAGATGGCATAATCTGTGGATCTGTTGGTGCAGTATGCAGAATTGAGTGGGTCTAGGGTTTCTGGGATAATGGTGTTGATGTGAGCCATGACCAGCCTTTCAAAGCACTTCATGGCTATAGACGTGAGTGCTACGGGTCGGTAATCATTTAGGCAGGTTACCTTAGTGTTCTTGGGCACAGGCACTATGGTGGTCTGCTTGAAACATGTTGGTATTACAGACTCAGACAGGGAGAGGTTGAAAATGTCAGTGAAGACACTTGCTAGTTGGTCAGCGCATGCTCGCAGTACACGTCCTGGTCATCCGTCTGGCCCTGCAGCCTTGTGAATGTTGACCTGTTTAAAGGTCTTAATCACATTGTCTGCGTAGAGCGTGATCACACACTCGTCCGGAACAGCTGATGCTCTCATGCACGTTTCAGTGTTATTTGCCTCGAAACGAGCATCAAAGGTATTTAACTCGTCTGGTCGGCTTGTGTCACTGGGCAGCTCTCGGCTGTGCTTCCCTTTGTAGTCTGTAATATTTTGCAGGCCCTGCCACATCCGACGAGCATCGGAGCCGGTGTAGTACGATTCAATCTTGGTCCTGTATTGACGCTTTGCCTGCTTAATGGTTCGTCGGAGGGCATAGCGGGATTTCTTATAAGCTTCTGGGTTACTCCTCAATGCCATCGGAAAAATCCCGGAACATATTCCAGTTTGTGCCAGAAAAACAGTCCTGTAGTTTAGCATCTGCTTCATCTAACAACTTTTTTTTTATAGACCGAGTCACTGGTGCTTCCTGCTTTAATTTTTGCTTATAAGCAGGAATCAGGAGGATATAATTATGGTCAGATTTTCCAAATGGATGGGGAAGGAGAGCTTTGTACACGTCTTTGTGTGTGGATTAAAGGTGGTCTTGAATTTTTCCCCCTCTGGTTGCACATTTAACATACTGATAGAAATGAGGTAAAACTGATTTAAGTTTCCCTGCATTAAATTCACCGGCCACTAGGAGCGCCACCTCTGGATGAGTGTTTTCCTGTTTGCTTATGGCGGTATACAGCTCATTGAGTGCGGTTTTAGTGCCAGCATTGGTCTGTGGTGGTATGTAGAAAATTACAAAAAATACAGATGAAAACTCTCTAGGTAGATAGTGTGGTCTACAGCTTATCATGAGATACTCTACCTCAGGCGAGCAAAACCTAGAGACTTCCTTAGATATCATGCACCAGCTGTTGTTTACATATATCCATAGGCCCCCGCCCAGTGTCTTACCAGAGGCTCCTGTTCTATCCTGCCGATAGAGTGTATAACCCGCCAGCTGTATGTTCTTAATATCGTCGTTCAGCCACGACTCAGTGAAACATAAGATATTACAGTTTTTAATGTCCCGTTGGTAGGTATATACGTGCTTTCTGCTCGTCCCATTTATTTTCCAGCGATTAAACATTAGCTAGCAGGATGGAAGGCAAAGGCAGATTAGCCATTTATTTACTGTTTGTATGATGTTTAAAGAGCAAAGATTAAGTGCATGGAAATGTATGTAAATTCTACACGAATGTCCTTAAAACTCTTTTTTTTCTCGATAATGGAAATTATTTCAACATTCAAGTGACAGTCTACCTGGATGTCATTGTGGGGGTTCCAGTCTGAGTCGAAGATGACAACAGTGTCTGCTGTGGCCAGGTTAATACCCAGACCCCCTGCCCTGGTGGACAGCAGGAAACAGAATTGAGGAGCACCAGGAGCTGAGAGAGTGAGACAGAGGAAAAGAGAGAGAGAAGGAGATAGATAAAGTGAGATGGGGGAGAGAAATAAATTGGATTAGACACTGATAATGAGAAGGGAAAAAAAATTTCGCAATGTTCCCTTTAATCTAAATGGAAATATTTGTATTTGTTTCTAGAACCTGCAGTAGACTGAGCGTCTCCCTCACCATTGAACCTGTCTATGGCCTCCTGTCTCAGAGCTCCTGTGACTCCTCCGTCGATCCTCTCGTACTTATAACCCTCAAAGTCCAGGAAGTCCTCCAACAGGTCCAACATCTTAGTCATCTATCAGGGAGGGAGGAGAGCGGGAGGAGAGCAGGAGAGAGAAGAGAAATGGTTACGGAACGGCTAACAGCGCGCATGTTGGTATTTGCATGTGTGTGTGCGTGTGTGTACCAACCTGTGAGAAGACTAGCACCCGGTGTCCCTGGTCCTTCAGTTTCCTCATCATCTTCTGCAACAGAGTCAGTTTCCCAGAAGCCTTTGTGAGGTCCATGCCCTCGTACGCTCCGCTCGCCGTCTTGCGGGCTTCCTAATACCACGGTAAAGACAACACACCATGGCCATGTGATGACATATAACTCAGACATTATATATAGATATAACTTCTTTATGGAACTTGAATAACTGAAAGAACGTAAACTCTTTCATTTCCATGAACATTTGTGGTCATGTTTACATTAATGCATATTCCTAGGTTTCCCCCCCCCTTAGACTGAAATAATAGGCTGAATACAATTGTAGCTATACTACTCAAACCTACCAGAATGTGTCACCGTTTTGCAATTCAGAGGTGAATTACAGTGTCCTTACTGTTGAAAATGTGACTTAAGATAATATACACTAAAATTGAGTTGCACCCTTTTTTGCCTTCAGAACAGCCTCAATTCGTCGGGACATGGAGTACTAGGTGTCGAAAGCGTTCCACAGGGATGCTGGCCCATGTTGACTCCAATGCTTCCCACAGTTGTGTCAAGTTGGCTGGATGTCCTTTGGGTGGTGGACCATTACTGGTACACACGTGAAACTGTTAGGAGGGAAAAGCCCAGCAGCATTGCAGTTCTTGACACACTGAAACCAATGCGCCTGGCACCTCCTACCATAACCCGTTCAAAGGCCACTTAAATATTTTGTCTTGCACAGTCACCGTCTGAATGGCACACATACACAATCCATGTCTCAATTGTCTCAAGGCTTAAACATCCTTCTTTAACCTGTCTCTTCACCTTCATCTACACTGATTAAAGTGGATTTAACAGGTGACATCAACAAGGGACCATATCTTTCACCTTAATTAATGAGTCTGACACAAAGGGTATAATGTTGCTCCCAGACAAGGCCCAAATCCCCATCATTCACATGAAGAAAATAAGGAAATACAGGGGGCGCAGATCAGGGTGCCTTGTGAGAATTCGTCAGCAAGAGGGTAACTCACCTCTACCATCTGTTCTATTAGCGTGCAAACACTGGAGAAAACACTGGATGGGCTCTGTTCGAGACTATCCTACCAATGGGACATTAAAAACTGTAATATCTTATGTTTCACCAAGTCGTGGCTGAACAACGACACGGATAATATACAGTTGGCTGTGTTTTCCGTACATCGGCAGGACAGAACAGCTATGTCTGGTAGGGTTGGGGTTTGTGTCTATTTGTAAATAACAGCTGGTGCGCGATGTCTAATATTAAGGTAGGCTCGAGGTATTGCTCATCTAAGGTAGAGTACAACATAATAAGCTGTAGACCACACTATCTACCAAGATAAGCTGTAGACCACTCTATCTACCATATTTTTCATAGCCGTCTATTTACCACCACAAACCGAAACTGGCAGTAAGACCGCATTCAATGAGCTGTATAAGGCCATAAGTAAACAAGAAAATGCTCATCCAGAAGCGGCGCTCCTAGTGGTCGGGGACTTTAATACAGGCAAACTTAAATCCGTTTTATCTCATTTTATACCAGCATGTCACATGTGCAACCAGAGGGGAAAAAACTCCACACACAGAGACACATGCAAAGCTCTCCTTCGCCCTCCATTCGGCAAATCTGACCATAATTCTATCCTCCTGATTCCTGCTTACAAGCAAAACCTAAAGCAGGAAGTACCAGTGACTTGCTCAATACGGAAGTGGTCAGATGACGCGAATGCTACACTTAAGGATTGTTTTTCTAGCACAGACTGGAATATGTTCCGCGATTCATCCAATGGCATTCAGTCACCGGCTTCATCAATAAGTGCATTGACGATATTGTCCCCACAGTGACTGTACGTACATATCCCAACCAGAAGCCATGGATTACAGGCAACATCTGCACCGAGCTCAAGGCTAGAGCTGCCGCTTTCAAGGAGCGGGACATTAATTCGGAAGCTTATAAGAAATCCTGCCATGCCCTCAGATGAACCATCAAACAGGCAAAGTGTCAATACAGGACCAAGATTGAATCCTATTACACCGGCTCCGACGCTCGTCGGATGTGGCAGAGCTTGCAAAGTGTTACGGAGCACAAAGGTAAACTCAGACGTGAGCTGCCCAGGGACGCAAGCCTACCAGACTGGCTAAATACCTTATATGCTCGCTTCGAGGCAAGCAACACTAAAACATGCATGAGAGCATCAGCTGTTTCAGATGCCTGTGTGATCACGCTCTCCGTAGCCGATATGAGCAAGACCTTTAAACAGGTCAACATTCACAAGGCCACGGGGCCAGACGGATTACCAGGACGTGTACTCAGAACATGTGCGAACCAACTGGCAAGTGTCTTCACTGACATTTTCAACCTCTCCCTCACTGAGTCTGTAATACCTACATTTTCCAAGCAGACCACCATAGTCCCTGTGCCCAAGAAAGTGAAGGTAATCTGTCGAAATGACTACCGACCCGTAGAACTCATGTTAGTAGCCATGAAGTGCTTTGAAAGGCTGGACATGGCTCACATCAACACCATCATCCCGGAAACCGTAGACCCACTCCAATTCGCCCCAACAAATTTGATTTGATATGATTTGATTCACCTGGTCAGTCAATCATTGAAAGAGCAGGTGTTCCTAATGTTTTGTACACTCAGTGTATCATTGTGATCATATTTACCATGGAGGCGACGGGGAAGAGATAGGGGTGGTTGGCACACTTCTTCAAGTCCATCATGATGTTGAGTAGAGACACCTGGTTACCTCCTCCTTTAGAGTTCAGAGCCTCAAAGTTCCTCGTCAGAATCAACTTGTAGTATTTCCTTTTATTATACATCAATGAAGAAAGACACAGTTAGTGTGTGATTATTTTTATGATTAACTTGTTAACTACTCCCTCACTCTCTCTTTTTCAGTCTCTTTATCAACCATACGCCTTTCCCTTCTCTCTTCCCTCTCTTTCACTATTCCTGTCCATTCGTTCCTCTCCTTTCTCCCTCCATGCATCCTCCCCCACTCTCTCTCCACCCCGCTCCTCCTTACTTCTGCATGGGGCTTAGTTCCACTCGTACGATGAGCTCAGTCTTGGACGGCATGTTCTTGAAGACGTCAGCCTTCAGCCTCCTCAACATGTGGGGACCCAGCAGGTCATGGAGCTTCTGGATCTGGTCCTCCTTGGAGATGTCTGCAAACTCCTCCAGGAACCCCTCCAGATTACTACAGAGGGAGGGAGAGAGAGAGAGTGAAAGGATGTCTGGTGAATGGAGGCTATTTAGGTTGAAAATATGCAAATAGAAGTAGAGATGCATGGCTGTGTTGTGTGTGAGTGGTTTGCTTGCATATATGGCTGCGTTTAGACAAGCAGCTCGTATTCACTAATATGTGTTTTGGCCAATCACATCAGATCTTTTCACGTCAGCTCATTTTCAGAGCTGATTTGATTGGTCAAAAGACCAATTAGTGGGGGAAAAAGATCATAATTGGGCTGCCTGTCTAAACCCAGCCTAGGAGTGTCTGCATCTATACATTCACATACGTCCAAGTCGGTGTCAGTCTATATGTACATGTTATGCATATGTGTTTACACAGAGAGCCCAATTCTGATATTTGGCCTAATTATTGATTTGATAGGTCAAAATACCAATTAGTGGCCAAAGATCAGAATTAGTCTGTCTGTGTAAACGCAGCCATTATGTGAATATGTGTGTGCGTGTGTTACCCTACTTGAAACGGTTGGGAGTGAGGAAATTGAGCAGGTGGAACAGCTCCTCCAGGTTGTTCTGTAGAGGAGTACCAGTCAGCAGCAGCTTGTGGTCAATCGTATAGTCATTCAGACGTCTGAAGAACTGAGGAGAGAAAACACGGGCAATAATTAATTGATTGATTGAACGATTGCTTGATTGTTGACGTTCATTGTCTTTCAAGAGGAGATTCTGTAAGGTTTCAAATTTGATTTGTGAAGTTTTCAGGTTTTATGATTAGCGAGAGTCTTCCTGGATGGCTCTGTATTTGTCTTCCTCGAAGTGTTGAGCTCGTCTTCATAGAATGTGTTGCGCTCGTCTGGGAGGGAGGCTTCAGTGGTCACCGCACAGCTGGATGTGCCTTTGCAGTCTTTGATCGTCTGTAGTCCTTGCCACATACGAAGTGAGTCTGAATTGTTGGACATTAATTCAACTTTGAGTCTGTACTGTCTTTTTGCGTCCCTAACGGGTAGCTCGTATCTGCTTGCCTTGTACTCGTATACATCGCGCACACGGCGAATGAAAGTCAATTCTTACTTGCAGGTTCCTTCTCGACAATGCAACAACAATAACAAATAATGAAAGATAAGAATGCGAGCATAAAGTAAATAACTCAGTAGAATAGAATACATTTTTTAACATAAGTATAATACAGGCATAAGTATAATACAGGAAGGCACAATTTATAGTCCAATATTTACACGTGTATTGGGGAAAGGCGGATGGGGGGGGGCAATTGTATAAATTGAGCAGTATAATAAGAGTCTGGTAGCACCAACTGTGAAGTGTGTGTAGCATTGTCACGCCCTGACCATAGAGAGCTTTTTATTCTCTATGCTGGTTAGGCCGGGGTGTGACTAGAGGTGGGTCATCTAGGGGATTATGTTTCTATGTTGGCCATGTATGGTTCCCAATCAAGAGGCAGCTGTTTTTCGTTGTCTCTGATTGGGGATCATATTTAGGCAGCCATTTCCCCTTTGTGCTTTGTGGGATCTTGACTATGGATAGTTGCATGTTAGCACTATTGTTAGCGTCATGTTTAGTTTGAGATTTATTGTTTTGTTTTGCTGTGAGTTTCACTTAGAAAAAGAAAGATGTGGAACCCAGATCACGCTGCACTTTGGTCCAGTTATTATGACGGTCGTGACAAGCATGAATGTGCGTGTGCATGAGTGAGTGCTAAGGTGTGGAGAATCAGAGCAGGTGGTCAGTCCAGTTCAACTGTTCGGCAATCTGATGGCTTGTAGATACAAATGGTCTCTGAGTCTGTTGGTATCAGACCTCATGCTCCGATACTATCTTCACTATGGTAAGGGAGGGAACAGCTTGTGGCTGGGGTGTGTGGGGTCCTTGATTATGCTGTGGGCCTTC
Organism: Oncorhynchus keta; assembly: GCF_023373465.1. Taxonomy (NCBI): domain Eukaryota; kingdom Metazoa; phylum Chordata; class Actinopteri; order Salmoniformes; family Salmonidae; genus Oncorhynchus; species Oncorhynchus keta. The sequence goes on along the minus strand of NC_068455.1, from coordinate 63,080,614 downwards.
CTCAGGTGACTGTTTCAAGTAGATATCCTGGATGGGTGGAAGCACGGTCCCAGTGATGTACTGGGTCAGCTTCACCATCTGCTGGAGGGCCTTGTGGTCATGGACGGAACAATTCCCATACCAGGCCGTGAAGCAACCGGTCAGGATGCTCTCGATGGTGCAGCGGTAGTATTTGGAGAGAATTTCTTCAGCCACCTTAAGAAGTAGAAATTCTGTTGCGCCCTCTTGACAATGGTGGTGGTGGTGTTGGTCCATGACAAGTCCTCGGTGACGTGGATGTCGAGGAACTTAAAACTCTTGACTCTCTGTACTGTAGTCGTGGTGATGTGGATCAGGGAATGTTTCCTCCTCTGCTTCCTGAAGTCAACAATCACTTCCTTTGTTTCGCTGGTGTTGAGTGAGAGATTGTTGTCCTGGTACCACAATGCCAGTTCACTTACCTCCTTACCTACCACTGATATTTGAAAATAAAAGAAACCTTAACTTGACAACAAATGAGATATTGGCAAAACAAACTAACAGTTAAAACTAAGTAAATATAAATAAACATATCTAGTATTGGCACAATGAAGTCACAGTCAATTGTGTGGCGACAAAGCTTTCTCAGAATCGTATAGGCTGACTCGTCGTTGTTGGTTATTAGACCTACAACCGTGGTGCCATCAGCAAACTTGCTGATGGAGTTGGTGTCGTGCAAAGCCACGCAGTCGTGGGTGAACAGGGAGTACAGCAGAGGACTGAGGACACACCCCGGGGGAACACCTGTGTTAAGAGTCAGTGTGTAGGAGGTGTTGTTGCCAATCCTCACAGCCTGTGGTCTGCCCGTCAGGAATTCATGATCCAGTTGCAGAGGGTGGTGTCCGACCCAGGGCTCTGAGCTTGGTATCGAGTTTGGAGGGAACAATAGTGTTAAATGCTGAACTGTAGTCAATATACAGCATTCTCACATAGGTGTTCCTCTTGTCCAGATGTGTTACGGCCATGTGAATAGCGATGGAAATGGCATCTTCCGTGGATCTGTTGGAGTGGTAGGCAAATTGGAGTGGGTCCAGTGTGCCTGGCATGCTGACCTTGATGTGGGGCATGACCAGCCTCTCGAAGCACTTCGTGAGGACAGGGGCGAGCACGACGGCGAAAGTCATTTGGGCATGTCACCTTGTTTTTCATGGGCACTGGGATGATGGTGGTCTCCTTAAAGCAGGTGAGGACTGCAGCCAGGGAGAGGGACAGGTTGAAGATGTCCGAGAAGACGCCTGCCAGCTGGTCAGCACACACTGAGGACACAGCCAGGGATGCCATCTGGGCCAGGGGCTTTGGGAGTACTCACTCGTTTGAGAGTTTTCCTCACGTTGCCCTCGGAGAGCGAAAGCACCTGGTCGTCTGGAGCAGCGAGAGTTTTCCTGGGTGGCTCAGCACTGTCTGCCTCGAAGCGAGCATAGACTGTGTTGAGCTCGTCTGGGAGGGAGGCTTCGGTGGGCACCTCACAGCTGGATTTGCCTTTGTAGTCCTTGGTAGTGTGTAGTCCTTGCCACATACGGAGTGAGTCTGAGTTGTCGAACGTCAATTCAAGGTTTGAGTCTGTATTGCCTTTGGCGTCCCTAATGGATTTGCGGAGCTGCTCGCCTTGTACGCGTTGCGTGCCACCAAGTCATCGGGGTTCGTTCTGCTGACATTGAATGCTGCAGTACGGGCTATCAGCATTGTACGGATATCTCCGTTCATCCAGGGTTTTTGGTTGGGGCAGTGGTGTAGTGGCGCCTGGAAAAGTAGGTATACTCAAATTTTGCCAATTCTTCTCCAAACGGCCTGTCCGGCAAAGGAAAGGCACCCTGTCTTTCACAGTCAGGCCAACCCAAGCTGTTCTATGCAGTAGGCTAATAGTAGGCCTACTATTGAAACTGATAAACTGAGTCAGAAATGTACAGGTTACAGATTTTACCCAATTTTGTTTCCAGGTTTTCGTTCTCAAAGTCACACGGTTTTTAACAGAAAACAACATAATTGTATGTTCTAAGTCAATAACAATGCTTAAAACACATCAGGAGACCACCTTTGAGATCTGGGAAAATCAACATTTCTTAGATAAAAAAAAGAAGTTACCCTTTACTTCACGTGTGCAGGCACCTAGCACTATTGTTTGATTAGCATGTTTCTAGCACATGAGATGGAGTTTGCAAAGGAAAAGGCCACTGGAATTATGCAAATAATCATGATCTGTTTCTGACAGGTAGGATACTTTGTATCTAGCTAACATTTAATAGAGAAGGTTTTTGGGAAAGCCTTTCAATCTACCAGAAGATGGGTTTGCCTTTCATTAGCATTGCTATATTTGACCTGTTCCTTAATTGGTTTTACTTCATATTATGAGGCATGTCTTACCTTTCTTCAAAGTAGCATGTAGCCAAAATCCACCATAGAAACGTGAAGGCAATTATTTTTTATAAAGACTTCCTCATATGTGTTCTATTGGTTTTCTTTCAACTTTGTTTCATTGTCTAGCAGCCAAAGGCATCATCCTAATCATGTTAGTCACCCATGTTGCTATGCCCTCCAACGAAACATCAAACAGGCAAAGCGTCAATACAGGACCAAGATCGAATCGTACTACACCGGCTCAGACGCACTTCGGATGTGGCAGGGCTTGCAAACTGTTACAGACTACAAAGGGAAGCACAGCTGAGAGCTGCCCAGTGACAAGAGCCTACCAGACGAGCTAAATAACTTTTATGCTCACTTCGAGGCAAATAACACTGAAACATGCATGAGAGCTTCAGCTGTTCCGGACGACTGTGAGATCACACTCTCCGCAGCCGATGTGAGTAAGACCTTTAAACAGGTCAACATTCACAAGGCCGAAGGGCCAGACAGATTACCAGGATGTGTACTCCGAGCATGACCTGACCAACTGGCAAATGTCTTAACTGACATGTTCAACTACTCCCTGTCTGAGTCAGTAATACCACCATAGTCCCTGTGCCCAAGAACACTAAGGTAACCGGCTTAAAACTTGTTGGGGATAGGGGGCAGTATTTTCACTTTGGATGAATTAAGTGCCCATAGTGAACTTCGTCCTACTCTGTCCTAGATTGCTAATATATGCATATTATTATTACTATTGGATTGAAAACACTCTGAAGTTTCTAAAACTGTTTGAATTATGTCTGTGAGTATAACAGAACTCATAGGGCAGGCAATCTTCCAAACAGGAAGTGAAATTCTGAATACATGTCTAATTTTAAGTTATCGCCTATCCACTTGCAAATAAGATATGGATCTGGAAGCACTTCCTACGCCTTCAACTAGATGTCCTCATTCAGTAGAACGTGGAATGGAGCTTCTGGTGATTAAGAAGTGAGTATACAGCAATGCCCACTGAAGAATAAGTGGGTATATGGCATATACCTGCGTATACCCTCCACTACACCACCGGGTTGGGGTATGTCTGGATTCTTATTGTGGGTACAACATCATCAACACATTTCCTATTGAAGCCTGTGACTGACGGTGTATATTCCTCAATGTTGATGGATGCGTCCTGGGTGGATGAGTCTTTGACCGTATTCCAATCAGTATTCTCAAAACAGTCCTGCAGCATTGAGTCTGCCTCCTCTGTCCAGCGCCTCACTATTCTCCGTGTTGGTGTCTCCTTCTTGAGTTGCTGCGTGTAGGACGGGGGAGTAGGACCAGAGAGACGTGATCTGATTGGCCAAATTTAAATACAGTACAAACGCACGCACACACACACACACACACAAAACCAAACAGGTGCAGCCTACCTTGCTCTGGTTGTTCTTGAGGCGGTGGGCTTCGTCCACCACTAGACAGGCCCAGTCTATAGACTTCAGGGAGGTCTGGTCTATCGTCACCAGCTCATAGGACGTCAACAGGACATGGAACTTTATAGGGGCTTCTCTCTGGAGAGGAGAGAGAGAGGAGGAGGGGGGATAGAGGGGGGATAGAGAGGAGAGAGAGAGAGGAGGAGGGGGGATAGAGGGGGGATAGAGAGGGGGAGAGGGACAGAGAGAAACAGAAGCAGATATTAGATTTTTTTTTCTTTTTTAGAAGATGGGATGAACAGATCTGAGCTTTCTCTCATGTCGTTCCTCTGCCCCCTCCTCCCCACCTTCCCTCCCTCCCGTCCTCACCCTCAGTTTGAAGGTTTTCCTCCCTCCCCGTATGGCCGTGTCGTCGAAGGTCAGCTCGTTCTCTCTGATGATGGCTCTGCTGTCCTTGTCCCCTGTGTAGGTCACCACGTAGAAGTCAGGGGCCCACATCTCAAACTCTCTCTCCCAGTTAATGATGGTGGAGAGGGGGGCACTCACCAGGAACGGGCCCCTCGTGTGGCCCTTGGTAGGGGGGGAAGAGGGTAGGAGAGATTTTTTTTATACAAAGATGAATAGAATACTTTATTATTCTATTAAAATGACAACATGATACTCAAGAGGGAATTTGCATAGCAGAGAACACAGGGCTACTAACGGTGCCGTCCTACCTCTTTGAAGAGTGAGTAGAGGAAGACGATGGTCTGGATAGTCTTGCCCAGCCCCATCTCGTCTGCCAGGATGGTGTCAGTGCCCTGTGCCCAGGAGAAACGCAGCCAGTTGAGTCCCTCCAGCTGGTAGAGGTGCAGAGTGCCCCCCGTCGCCGTCACAAAGTCTGGCTGCTCCTCGTACTTTATCGTAGGCTGGAAGATAAAGAGAAAGAGGGATGGTGATGTAAGGGGGGAAAAATGGAGATAAACATCATTGACATCATTGTACAGAATGACACTAGAGTTTTGACTTGGTGGTGAGAGTTGATCGGCTACCGGAATGACGACCAATAGATGTGGCCGTTACAGAGTGAGTGAGCCAATCAGAACTCACGTCGTTGACAGGTGATCTGTGGGGGTCTTCACTCTCTTCCATCCTCATCCTCCTCATCCTCCTCGGCATGTCTGGGGCCTCCTTCATCACCTCATCCCTGAACCAATCAATCAATCGATCCATCAATCAATCTATCAATCATCAATCCAGTGTCCCTGAGCTATTTACAACAGCATACAAGGTTTGCCAAACTTGGTTTGTGATGTAGAACTGTGACGTTCACCATGTTGACACTGACATTATTAAGGCAGATTCACTGTAGTAGTGTTAAGTGCCAACATGGATGCCATTTGGCTAGTCCACGAGTCCAGTACCTGTGTGCCCAGTAGTTGGCCTTGTGAATGACAAACTCTGGCATCTCCAGATCGTCTCTCTCCCATGTGCACTGGTCGTAGGTCAGGTCTCTCCACTTGACCAGGTAGTGGTATATCCCTTTCTTGTCCATACTGGGAAACACACACACACATGTACACACACATTATGGACAGAACTGCACACAATAATAAACAAGCACACACATACATACACACACACCTGCCTCACACATACACCCCGCCCACCCACCCCCATCTCACAACCCCCCAGCACACCCCACATGCACAAACACCTGTGGTTGATGATGCGGTGGACCATCATCCATTCAGGCTTGATGCCATATTTATAGAACTTGTCATCCAGGGCAGCATAGTCGGGGTCTTTCAGCCTCCTCTTCTCACTCTTAACACTCTCCTCCTCTCCCCCCGACCCATAGTCCAGACTGGGAGGCTCGTCCATATCTGTCTTCCTCTGGTAGTTACGGAACATCACCGAGTGGAAGATCTCCAGCTAGACGGATGGTAAAGAAGAGAAAAAAGAAGAGAGGAATAGATGGAGGAAAGAGAGAATGTGTTGAATGAAAACAAGGAAGGGAAGTGTGTAGGATACTTGCTTGCTAAGCGTCTTGTCGTTTTTCATATCATTACATCAGCCTCTCTTCCAACTGTTTCACTCTCTCTCTCTCCCTCCCTCCCTGCCTACTTCTCTCTCCCTTTCCTCTCCTCTCCCTCTATTTCCCTCTCACCTGCAGTTCAGTGATCCAGGTACAGTGCCAGTAGGACTGTCCAGTCAGCTTGACAAAGAACTCCCTCTCAGCCCTGCCCTTCATAGGGGGTGGCGGAGGAGCATCAGGAGGGGTATCGGGGGCGGGAGGCATGGGTACAGGATCGGGGGGCTCGCCCCATCGCCAGTGGAGGATCCTCTGCACCCTGCCCTTGATAGCAGGACACTGGGGGTAGAAGATGAAAATGAAGCATCAAAATAGATTAGAGTAAGGTAGAGTAGATCGAATAGAATACAATAGGAAAACTTTATTGTCCACACAATGTGGACATTTTGCATTTGGCCTCGTAGTGGCATTGTGCACATAATGATAACAAACAAACAAGACTTACAGTGCAGCGTGGACACAGCCACTCTCCGTTGGGGATCTCAGGCAGGGGCGGGTTGAGACAGTGGATGTGGTAGGAGGAAGTGCATGTGTCACAGCATAATAGTTCCCCCCCATCTTTACAGACCCTGCAGAACTCAATGTGGTCATCCTCCTCTTCCTCCAGTCCTACCAGCAGTCCAACCCCAGGTACCTCTGGTACCACCATGTCCTCACTCTCCTCCTCAAACTCCTCAAAGTCCTCATCCTTCGCTTCCCACTGGATCCCCTCTTTCTCCTGCAGGAGAAGAGGAGAGGAGGAGGACAGGTGAGGAGAAGAGGAGAGAAAGAGGACAGGACAGGAGAGGGGAAGAGGAGAGGAGAGGAGAGGAGGAGGACAGGAGAGGAGAAGAGGAGAGGAGGAGGATAGGACAGGAGAGGAGAAGAGGAAGAGGACAGGAGAGGGTGAGAGGAGAGGAAGAGGACAGGAGAGGAGAAGATGAGAGGAAGAGGACAGGACAGGAGAAGAGGAGGAGGACAGGAGAAGAGCAGGAGGACAGGAGAGGAGAAGAGGAAGGGGAGAGGAGAGGAGAAGAGGAGAGGAAGAGGACAGGAGAGGAGAAGAGGAGGACAGGCGAAAAGGAGGAGGACAGGAGAAGAGGAGGAGGACAGGAGAGGAGAAGAGGAAGGGGAGAGGAGAGGAGAAGAGGAGAGGAAGAGGACAGGACAGGAGAGGAGAGGAGGAGGACAGGAGAGGAGAAGAGGAGAGGAGGAGGAGAGGACAGGAGAGGAGAAGAGGAAGAGGACAGGAGAGGGGGAGAGGAGAGGAAGAGGAGGAGGACAGGAGAGGAGAAGAGGAGAGGAGAGGAGAGGAGAGGAGAGGAGAGGAGAGGAGAGGAGAGGAGAGGAGAGGAGAGGAGAGGAGAGGAGAGGAGAGGAGGAGGACAGGAGAGGAGAAGAGGAGAGGAGGAGGATAGGAGAGGAGAAGAGGAAGAGGACAGGAGAGGGGGAGAGGAGAGGAAGAGGACAGGAGAGGAGAAGATGAGAGGAAGAGGACAGGACAGGAGAATAGGAGGAGGACAGGAGAGGAGAAGAGGAAGGGTAGAGGAGAGGAGAAGAGGAGAGGAAGAGGAGAGGAGAAGAGGAGGACAGGCGAAAATGAGGAGGACAGGAGAAGAGGAGGAGGACAGGAGAGGAGAAGAGTAAGGGGAGAGGAGAGGAGAAGAGGAGAGGAAGAGGACAGGACAGGAGAGGAGAAGAGGAGGACAGGCGAAAAGGAGGACAGGAGAAGAGAAGATGAGAGGAAGAGGACAGGAGACGAGAAGAGGATGAGGACAGGAGACGAGAAGAGGAAGAGGACAGGACAGGAGAGGAGAAGGACAGGAGAGGAGAAGAGGAGGAGGACAGGAGAGGAGAAGGACAGGAGAGGAGAAGAGGAGGAGGACAGGAGAGGAGAAGGACAGGAGAGGAGAAGAGGAGGACAGGCGAAAAGGAGGAGGACAGGAGAAGAGGAGAGGAGGAGGACAGGAGAAGAGGAGAAGAGTGCATGTTGAATTAATAGGTAAATAAAATAATTTGATCCATTATCATCATCATTGGTTGGGTTTATATGTCTGATGATACCTTACACTGCATTCAGAAAGTACTCAGACCCCTTGACTTTATCCATACCCATTTTGTTACGTTACAGCCTTATTCTAAAATGTATCAAATAAAAAAACTCTCATCAATAAACACACAATACCCTAAAAAAACAAGGCAAAAACAGGTTTTTAGAAATGTTTGCAAATGTATAAAATAAAAAATCTGAAATACCTTACATACATAAGTATTCAGACCCTTTGGTATGAGACTCGAAATTGAGCTCAGGTACATCCTGTTTCCATGAATCATCCTTGAGATTTTTCTACAACTTGATTGGAGTCTACCTGTGGTAAATTCAATTGATTGGACATGATTTGGAAAGGCACACACCTGTCTGTATAAGGTCCCACAGTTGACAGAGCATGTCAGAGCAAAAAACAAGCCATAAGGTCGAAGAAATTGTCCATAGAGCTCAGAGACAGGAATGTGTTGAGGCACAGATCTGGGGAAGGGTACCAAGATATTTCTGCAGCATTGAAGATCCCCAAGAACACAGTGGCCTCCAGAATTCTTAAAGGGAAGAAGTTTGAACCCAAGACTCCGCCGGGCCAAACTGAGCAATCTGGGGAGAAGGGCCTTGGTCAGGGAGGTGACCAAGAACTCGACGGAGCTCCAGAGTTCCTCTGTGGAGATGGAATAACCTTCCAGAAGGACAACCATCTCAGCAGCACTCCACCAATCAGGCCTTTATGGTAGAGTGGCAAGCTGAAAGCCACTCAGTTTTTCAACGGCAGGGAGACGAGTCAGGATCATGGGAAAGATGAACAGAGCAAAGTACAGAGAGTTCCTTGATGAAAACCTGCTCCAAAGCGCTCAGGACCTCAGAATGGGGCGAAGGTTCACCTTCCAACAGGACAACGACCCTAAGCACACAGCCAAAACAACGCAGGAGTGTCTTCGTGAAAAGTCTCTGAATGTCCTTGAGTGGCCCACCCAGAGCCCGGACTTGAACCCGATCGAACATCTCTGGAGAAACCTGAAAATAGCTGTGCAGTGAAGCTCCACATCCAACCTGAAAGAGCTTGAGAGGATCAGCAGAGAAGAATGGGAGAAACTCCACAAATACAGGTGTGGAAAGCTTTCAGCGTCATACCTAAGAAGACTCAAGGCTGTAATCACTGCCGAAAGTGCTTCAACAAAGTACTGAGTAAAGGGTGTGAATACTTCCGTACAGGTGAAGTCGGAAGTTTACATACACTTAGGTTGGAGTCATTAAAACTCATTTTTCAACCATTCCAAAAATGTCATGTTAACAAACTATAGTTTTGTCAAGTCAGTTAGTACATCTACTTTGTGCATGACAAGTAATTTTTCCAACAATTGTTTACAGACAGATTATTTCACTTATAATTCACTGTATCACAATTCCAGTGGGTCAGAAGTTTACATACACTAAGTTGATTGTGCCTTTAAATAGTTTGGAAAATGTCATAAAATTATATCATAGCATTAGAAGCTTCTGATAGGCTAATTGACATAATTTGAGTCAATTGAAGGTGTACCTGTGGATGTATTTCAAGGCCTACCTTCAAATTCAGTGCCTCTTTGCTTGACATCATGGGAAAATCAAAAGAAATTGTAGACCTTCACAAGTCTGGTTCATCCTTGGGAGAAATTTCCAAACGCCTGAAGGTACCACGATCATCTGTACAAACAATAGTACGCAAGTATAAACACCATGGGACCACGCAGCCGTCATAGCGCTCAGGAAGGAAACGTGTTTTATCTCCTAGAGATGAACGTACTTTGGTGCGAAAAGTGCAAATGAATCCCAGAACAACAGCAAAGGACCTTGTGAAGATGCTGGACGAAACAGGTACAAAAGTATCTATATCCCCAGTAAAAACGAGTCCTATATCGACATAACCTGAAAGGCCGCTCAGCAAGGAAGAAGCCACTGCTCCAAAACCGCAATAAAAAAGCCAGACTACGGTTTGCAACTGCACATGAGGACAAAGATTGTATTTTTTGGAGAAATGTCCTCTGGTCTGATGAAATAAAAATAGAACTGTTTGGCCATAATGACCATCATTATGTTTGGAGGAAAAAGGGGGAGGCTTGCAAGCCAAAGAACACCATCCCAACCTTGAAGCACGGGGGTGGCAGCATCATGTTGTGGGGGTGCTTTGCTGCAGGAGGGACTGGTGCACTTCACAAAATAGATGACATCATGAGGCAAAACAAATATGTGGATATATTGAAGCAACGTCTCAAGACATCAGTCAGGAAGTTAAAGCTTGGTCGCAAATGGGTCTTCCAAATGGACAATGACCCCAAGCATACTTCCAAAGTTGTGGCAAAATGGCTTAAGGACAACAAAGTCAACGTTTTGGAGTGGCCAACACAAAGCCCTGACCTAAATTCCATAGAAAATTTGTTGGCAGAACTGAAAAAGTGTGTGCGAGCAAGGAAGCCTAATGGGCCAAAATTCACGCAATTTTTTGTGGGAAGTTTGTGGAAGGCTACCTGAAATGTTTGACCCAAATTGAACAATTTAAAGGCAATGCTACCAAATACTAATTGAGTGTATGTAAACTTCTGACCCACTGTGAATGTGATGAAAGAAATAAAAGCTGAAATAAATCACTCTTTCTACTATTTTCTGACATTTCACGTTCTTAAAATAAAGTGGTGATCCTAACTGACCTAACACAGGGAATTTTTACTTGTATTAAATGTCAGGAATTGTGAAAAACTGAGTTTAAATGTCTTTGGCTAAGGTGTATGTAAACTTCCGACTTCAACTGTTTTGACATTTTTTTTATTTAGCAAAAATACCTAAAAACATTTTTTTCTTTGTCATTATGGGGTATTGTGTGTAGACTGAGGAGGGGGGAAAAACAATTTAATCAATTTTAGAATAAGGCTGGAACGTAACAAAATGTGTAAAAAGTCAAGGGGTCTGAATACTTTCCGAAAGCTCACTGTGAATAGAGTACACACTAACAGTAGCATTACACGCAGCTCGGTCTGTAATGCTGACATAAACAATCAAAAAGGCAGACTTGAGGATTATTAACACCAACTTTGAGGATTACGGTACGGTACGGTACGGTACTCACACAGTGTGGGCAACTCCACTTGCCCTCAGGGGCCTTCTCCAGCTCAGGCTCCAGACAGACCAGGTGGTAGGCCCGAGGACAGGTGTCACACAGAATGATCTCCCCTCCCTGCTGGCACACCTCACAGTAGTCCTGGTGGTCTGTCTCATAACCATCCCCCTCCACCTCACCCTCATCCAGCACTGTGTGAGAGAGAGAGAGAGAGAGAGAGAGAGAGAGAGAGAGAGAGAGAGAGAGAGAGAGAGAGAGAGAGAGAGAGAGAGAGAGAGAGAGAGAGAGAGAGAGAGAGAGAGAGAGAGAGAGAGAGAGAGAGAGAGAGAGAGGAGAGAAAGAGAGAGAGAGAGAGAGAGAGAGATAGAGAGAGAGAGAGAGAGAGAAGAGAAAAGAGAAATGGGGAGGGAAAAATGAGGAGGGAAAAGGGATAAGAGAGAGGGGTGGGAGAGAGGGAGAAGGAGAAAAGACAGAGACACATCACATGCTGAGCATAAGTCAGACAGATTCAGAGTTTATAACCTTTTTTATGGAACATTTTGTTTACTTTTCTTATTCTTCTTGGCCGGACGTCCTCTCTTGTTCTTCTTGACCCGGGAGGAGCTGTCGGAGCGGACCGAGGAGCTGTGGACACTGGAGTCCTCTTGCAGCGAGTCCTCCTCATCAACATCATCACCACTCTGAGAGGAAGGGATGGAGTTAGACATATACATAAACTCAGCAAAAAAGTAACGTCCCTTTTTCAGGACGCTGTCTTTCAAAGATAATTTGTAAAAATCCAAATAACTTCACGGATCTTCATTGTAAAGGGTTTAAACACTGTTTCCCATGCTTGTTGAATGAACCATAAACAATGAATCAACATGCACCTGTGGAACAGTGGTTAAGACACTAACAGCTTACAGACGGTAGGCAATTAAGGTCACAGTTATGAAAATTTAGGACACTAAAGAGGCCTTTCTACTGACTCGTAAAAAACCCAAAACAAAGATGCCCAGGGTCCCTACTCATCTGCGTGAACATGCCTTAGGCATGCTGCAAGGAGGCATGAGGACTGCAGATGTGGCCAGGGCAATAAATTGCAATACTGCAAGACGCCTAAGACAGTGCTACAGGGAGACAGGACGGACAGCTGATCGTCCTCGCAGAGGCAGACCACGAGTAACAGCACCTGAACAGAATCGGTACATCTGAACATCACACCTGCGGGACAGTTACAGGATGGAAACAACAACTGCCCGAGTTACACCAGGAACGCACAATCCCTCCATCAGTGCTCAGACTGTCCGCAATAGGCTGAGACAGGCTGGACTGAGGGCTTGTAGGCCTGTTGTAAGGCAGGTCCTCACCAGACATCGTCGCTGGACAAGACAGGACTGGCAAAAAGTGCTCTTCACTGACGAGTCGCGGTTTTGTCTCACCAGGGGTGATGGTCGGATTCGCGTTTACCGTCGAAGGAATGAGCATTACACCGAGGCCTGTACTCTGGAGCGGGATTGATTTGGAGGTGGAGGGTCCATCATGGTCTGGGGCGGTGTGTCACAGCATCATCTCACTGAGCTTGTTGTCATTACAGGCAATCTCAACGCTGTGCGTTACAGGGAAGACATCCTCCTCCCTCATGTGATACCCTTCCTGTAGGCTCACCCTGACATGAACCTCCAGCATGACAATGCCACCAGCCATACTGCTCGTTCTGTGCGTGATTTCTTGCAAGACAGGAATGTCAGTGTTCTGGCGTGGCCAGCGAAGAGCCCAGATCTAAATACTGGGACCTATTGGATCGGAGGGTGAGGGCTATGCCCATTCCCCCCAGAAATGTCTGGGAACTTGCAGATGCCTTGGTGGAAGAGTGGGGTAACATTTCACACCAAGAACTGGCAAATCTGGTGCAGTCCATGAGAAGATGCACTGCAGTAATTAATGCAGCTGGTGGCCACACCAGATACTGACAGTTACTTTTGACCCCCGCTTTGATCAGGGACACATTATTCCATTTCTGTTAGTCACCCCATGTCTGTGGGTGAATTTTGTCCCATTCCTCCTGACACAGCTGGTGTAACTGAATCAGGTTTGCAGGCCTCCTTGCTCGCACACGCTTTTTCACTTCTGCCCACATTTTCTATGTGATTGATGTCAGGGCTTTGTGATGGCCACTCTAATATCTTGACTTTGTTGTCCTTAAGCCATTTTGCCACAACTTTGGAAGTATGCTTGGGGTCATTGTCCATTTGGAAGACCCATTTGCGACCAAGCTTTAACTTCCTGACTGATGTCTTGAGACGTTGCTTCAATATATCCACAGAATTATCCCTCCTCATGATGCCATCTATTTTGTGAAGTGCACCAGTCCCTCCTGCAGCAAAGCACCCCCACTACATGATGCTGCCACCCCTGTGCATCACGGTTGGGATGGTGTTCTTCGGCTTGCAAGCCTACCCCTTTTTCCTCCAAACATAACGATGGTCATTGTGGCCAAACAGTTCTATTTTTGTTTCATCAGACCAGAGGACATTTCTCCAACAAGTACGATCTTTGTCCCCATGAGCAGTTGCAATCCGTACTCTGGCTTTTTTATGGTAGTTTTGGAGTGGCTTCTTACTTGCTGAGCGGCCTTTCAGGTTATGCCGCTATAGGACTCGTTTTACTGGGGAAATACCTGTTTCCACAAGGTCATTTGCTGTTGTTCTGGGATTGATTTGCACTTTTCGCACCAAAGTATGTTCATCTCTAGGAGACAGAACGCGTCTCCTTCCTGAGCGCTATGACGGCTGTGTTGTCCCATGGTGTTTATACTTGCGTACTATTGTTTGTATAGATGAACGTGGTACCTTCAGGCGTTTGGAAATTGCTCCCAAGGATGAACTAGGCTTGTGGAGGTCTACAATTGTTTTTCTGAAGTCTTGGCTGATTTCTTTTGATTTTCCCACAGTGTCAAGAAAAGAGGCACTGGGTTTGAAGGTAGGCCTTGAAATACATCCACAGGTACACCTCCAATTGACTCAAATGATGTCATTTAGCCTATCAGAAGTTTCAAAAGCCATGACATCATTTTCTGGAATATTCCAAGCTGTTTAAAGGCACAGTTAACTTCTGTCCCACTGGAATTGTGATACAGTGAATTATAAGTGAAATAATCTGACTGTAAACAATTGTTGGAAAAGTGACTTGTCATGCACACAGTTGGTGTCCTTACCGACTTGCCAAAACTATAGTTTGTTAACAAGAAATTTGTGGAGTGGGTGAAAAACTAGTTTTAATGACTCCAACTTAAGTGTATGTAAACTTCCGACTTCAACTGTATATAGCTATCTATCTATCTATCTATCTATCTATCTATCTATCTATCTATATATAGAGAGAGAGAGAGAGAGAGAGAGAGAGAGAGAGAGAGAGAGAGAGAGAGAGAGAGAGAGAATTTTGCAAAAATATCCACTGTGTACAACGTGAAACACCAAATAATGCATGCAGAGCAGAATTAGACCGATACCTTCTAATTATCTAAATCCAGAAAAGAGCCATCTACAACAACCTAATAGGAAGTGATTATCAAACCTTCCATAACAAAGCCATCACCTACAGAGAGATGAACCTGGAGAAGAGTCACCTAAGCAAGCTGGTCCTGTGGCTCTGTTCACAAACAAAAACAGGCGCTGCAGAGCCCCAGGACAGCAACAAAATTAGACCCAACCAAATCATGAGAAAACAAAAAGATAATTACTTGACACATTGGAAAGAACAGAGCAACCTAGAATGCTATTTGGCCCTAAACAGAGAGTGCACAGTGACAGAATACCTGACCACTGTGACTGACCCAAAATAAAAGGAAACTTTTGACTATGTACACACTCAGTGAGCAAAGCCTTGCTCCTGGCTCTCAAGAGAATACAGGCTATGTGCACACTGCCCATAAAATGAGGTGGAAACTGAGCTGCACTTCCTAACCTCCTGCCAAATGTGTGACCATATCAGATACACATATTTCCTTCAGATTACACAGACCAACAAAGAATTTGAAAACAAACCCAATTTTGATAAACTCCCATATCTATTTGGTGAAATACCTCAGTGTGCCACCACAGCAGCAAGATCTGTGACCTGTTGCCACAAGAAAAGGGCAACCAGTGAAGAACAAACACCATTGTAAATACAACCCATATTTATGTTTATTTATTTTCCCTTTTGTACTTTAACTATTTGCACATAATATGAAATATGAAATGTCTTTATTCTTTTGGAACTTTTGTGAGTGTAACATTTACTGTAAATGTTTTACTGTTTGTTTCACTTTTGTTTATCTATTTCACTTGCCTTGGCAATGTAAACATATGTTTCCCATGCCAATAAAGCCCTTAAATTGAACTGAACTGAATTGAGAGAGAGAGAGGGGGGGGGGGGAGAAACACCGATCTGTCGACTCTCATATACCAGCATGCTCCCACATACATTGGCCTACACCGCACATCTTTAGATCCAAATTCACAGCATTATAATACTTACAGAACTGCTCTTCTTTCTCTTGTTGCCTAAGGCCCCCAGTTTTATGCGTATGGGGGACATCTTCTTGGCTTTAGCTACTGAAGCCGCTACTGCTGCTGCCACCGCCTTCTTCCTCTCAGCCAGAACACGAGGACTCTTACTGCGACTCTTCTTATACCCAGGGCCTGAGAAACAGGGACAGAATGAAGTCAAGATTTCTACTAGTGCTCTAGTGCGGGATTTCATAAACCTCTCCTCAGACGTTTCACATATTTGTTCTTGCCCTAAACTGGCACACCAGATTAAATTAGTCGACTATCACCCAAACCCTTGATCAGGGCTACAACATGTCTGAGGGTCCAGACTACAATTTGGGACCAATTCCATTTCAATTCAATCAGTCCTTGCTATACATGACACACTCCACCACTCCACCCTTCTCTCTCATCCTCTGACCTTTGCCCTCTTTGGTCTTGGCCTTGCGGAGCGGGGGTGGCGGCAGGGGGGGCGGCCGTGGGGGTGGGGGCTGCTTCCGGGGTGGAGGTGGCTCCGGGGATGGGGTTGCCGCGGAGACCTGCTCGGCGACGGCAATGGCGGCGGCGGCGGCTGCAGCTGCCACGGCTGCAGCACCGGAGCCCTTGAAGGGGTTGTTAGAGCTGAACTCCCTCCACTTGACCCCCAGGATGGTCATCATCTTAGACATGGGGATCTTAGGGTTCTTCTTGGCGATCATGGGCCTGGGAAGATGAAGAGGCAGGTGAGGAAGAAGAGCTGAGTGTTTGATGTACAGAACAGTAATGACAATTGATTTTGAACAGTGTGGCAAATAATCTTGAACTTGAAAATAAACTTGAACTAGAAATGGTTGTTTCTGAGGGATTGTGAATGGAGGGAATTGTTCCACGGTTGGTAGTGAACTAGACAACTGAAATAAACAATAACTCATTGAGTCATCTCACTGACAGTCAATCACTACAGCAGGCCAACTGTACCTCATGGACTGGCTGAAGGCTTTGTAGTTGGTGAGTGTGCGGTAATCGTCTTCAGTGAATGTATGATCCACATCCTCCAGACCCCAGTCCATAGCCAGCTGGGCCGACGTCTTCTGTTCTATTGGCTGCAGGAGAGAAACAACCAGTCAGAGAGCTTGAAGACTTGAGCCATCAGAATGTGTCAAAAATGGAGCAAAACAACAACTATAGCACTTTCTTGTTGTGTTCTTCTTACCTTTGTTGTCTCCTCATGCGTGCTGTCCCCATCATCTTTTTTCTTCTTCTTGGTTTTCTTCTCCTTCTTTTCCTTGTGTTTCTTCTTCTTCTTCTTCCTCTCGCCAGAGAAGTCACTCGCAGCGCTGTCGGAGTTCTCACCATAATCTCTCTCTCGCTCCGAGTCTCTCTCTACATCACTTTCCTGAGAGGAGGAGAGGAGAAAAGAAGGGGAGAGAGGGGAAAGTGAGGAAAAGAGAAAGAACAGAAGAGAGGATGAGGATGCTAAATCAATATGTAACGTCACAGATAGTTTTTTTCTCTAGGACTTCAATTAAGCAAATGAAATAGAATGACGTGTCATCAGAATGCACGGCGGTTGATGGACCGTAATGATCGAGAGGCTTACAATCTTTTTCCGTTTTTTGGCTTTAACCGGTTTTCCCTCTTTCTCTTTCTTCTTTGTCTCCTTCTTCTTGGGCCCTCGTTTCTTCCTCCCTAGACTGGCCCTGTCTGATGCTTCCCTTTCTTCCTCTACTGGGGATTGAAGCGAGGAGAGGGGGATGGAAGAGAGAAAGGGAGAGATGTGACTAAATCATATTGACTCTAATCATCATTGAAGGCTTTGAATTGTCGATCTAATCTCTTCTGAACACAATTAAGCACAACAAAAGCCTCTCACCAACACACTGTCATGTGTGCGTTGACACCAAATGTGTCATATGGGAGAGTATAGTGTCTTAACACAACCTATGAGATTGACTGAATTGTGACATGCTGAATTAGTTCCAGTTTGACTGGTAAGTGGGATCGACAGCTGCTTTGTATCAGTTCAGTGAAAACCAAAATCCATATCTGGCTTATCTGTTAATGAACGCCTCACAAAAACACAAGAATGTTGTTCATGGTGGCATTGAAAATGTGAGGCTGAGACGTATGAAAGTAAGGCCTTATGTTGGCTACATGTTACACAGTGCTTTAGGGCTTCTAAAATGTTATGTCTATAGCAATATATATTTACGCAATAATGAATTGGGAAAATAAAATAAAATCAAACATGTAAATAGATTTATTTCGAAGACACGACATCCCACGTTTTGAGGGTCACTAAGTGATAATGCGCCGTTCATCCCTGTATTCAAGTTTTTCCCCTGGCAAAAAGTGAGACTGTACCCTATTGGAGAGTGAGAGAGAGTGAAGCATGTGCTTTGTCATGGGGATGAAGAGATAGGGGAAAACATCACCAAAAAACTGTCGCTTGCGGCCGCCATTGCACTTGGTAGAAATTAGTTCGATTTAATGGTTTGTCTTTGTTGGTGGGCGACAACACGCAGCGCGCGCCCAGACGAGGTCTCCGCATATTTCTGCTGCAGAGTGCAGCCAGGGGCGGCATTAGCATCACGCGGGGCTCGGTGATTCTGAGGCCGCAAGCCAGTCTGTCTCTATAGGATGAACTGAAACGACTCCCTACCCTACTTCCCCGCAATTAATTTCAACACCTGGTTCCCGACCACAACAGCCTCCAGCGCATGTCGCTGGGGGTTTAGAGACGCTGCGGGAAGCGCACAAATTGATACGCGGCTCTTGTCTCGAGACAGGCGACATAGTTTAGGCTAGTTGTTCAGAGTGATGCTAAAATGTCCCTTGTTGAATACCCCAAAATCATGATCTGCAATATCTGTTGAATACATGCAAATTAATGTAATTGTAAGAATTAACATGAACTGCAAAATAATGTAAACATGTTCTTTGGTGTGGAACCAGCTAGGCCAAATCTGTAATCCCTCAAAAATACACTTCTTTGGAGTAAAATAAGATTTCTGTTGATCGTATTTTTCACATGAAATTGTTGTAGGCAAGTCCGTTCTTTAAGTAGGCTTCACAGTATAGTGTCTAGGCTTTAGGCTTTGTGTATTATAGGCCTACGTGTTACATGTGTTTTGTCTGCTATGACATCGAAAAGAGAGTGGGAACAATAGCCCTGTAGGCTACACATAACGGTTATATTCAGAACTTGGGAGTAGTGTCGGTGTCCTATCATGAACCGTCCCTGTCAGTATGACAGTGGAGACCGTCATGGGGTAGGAGGCAGGTTTATTTACACTGTCATACCAGCACTTACTCTATCATCCGGTTTTAACGCTCACGCCTCGGGAACAGACATCCCAGAACTATTCTAAAGATCACAATCAGAAAGCTTATTGCCGGAGAGTCCATGTTTTCTGCCAGTGATGTCGTGAGCTGTACACTTCACATCGACCTATTAACATTGAGATATTATTTACTTCTATGAATATGGCAGCATTGTCAGGATGAAAAGCAACGTTGAGGAGGATCAACTTTGTGGAATTGTTTATAAGTTGGAATTCTTCAACTCTTTCTGTTTCAAAGCTGCGCTATCATTTGGAGCAACGGGCGCGCAACTAATTATATTGCAGCAACGGATAACTATTGAGATGAGCCGCACAGGGTGTCCTGGCGTACTTAAAAAAATTGTGGCGTATGTGTTTCTATTTTGTGTGCGCGCTCCCGAGTCTTTCGCCAGTGTCTCTTTCGACTGTAGCTAATATAGCCTACCTGGCGCGGCTAGTGTTGCAGTTTCTCGAGGCGCCGCCGGCGAGTTTATGTCGCTTGCGTTCTCGTCTAGATCTCCGTCGTCCTCGTCTTCTTCATCAAAATCTACTCCCTCGGAATTAACCAACATGCCCTGGTCTTCCTCACAGGACCGGAGAGGAGAGGACATTATAGTCCTGTCATCGGCTCCTTCCTCGAAATCAGAAACCTTCCGGAATTATGATATTTATTTAATATTCAAATCGACACCAGAAAAAAAGTGAGGGCCGTTTTGGAATATTTTACACTACTAGGCAGGGAAACAAAGATGGCCGCTCTTATATTTATTTTTTAACAACCCCCCCAATAAGAAAAATCCCCTTACATAAAAAATGGCGGACTATATTATTGCAGAACGCCCCCCCCATCTTCTTTTCTCTCTCTCTCTCTGCCTCTCTCCGTTTACCCCTCCCTCTTCAAAAAACATGTACATTGTTACAAGAAACAAGAAAGGGGGTGTTTGACTGCTTGTAATGTTACTGCCCCCCCCGCCCATGATCAGCCATCCCAACAAACTGTCTCAAGATCACACGCAACAAAACTCCCTTTCTGCACTGAAAAACGCGATACAAATCTATCAAATATGGCCACTTTAATAATCTTAAAGGCCCCCACCATGGTATAAAATGATACGTGTGAGAGAGAGAGAGTCGGGGAGGGAGTTTGAGAGTGGGGGGGGGTTGGGAAAATCTGCCGCAGCCATGCCCAGATTTACATCAGATTGGATTGCTTAAAAATTAACCACTTGTGGTAGGAGAAAAATCTATGCAATGTGCAAACGGGCATTTTTTTCAACTGGAGATTATTTTATTATAATAATAATAGAAATCGAATATATATATTTTTTTTAACATTCTGAAAGCATTAAAATGAAAGAGGATACATTTGAAAATCATATTGCACACTTTCACTAGAGTCCCTTTGATATGGGTGGCAGTAAGGCCATGGGAACCTCTAGGAGTCAGACAATGGTTGGTCTCCCTTCAGGCAGCCCAGCTTTGATAAAGAGGTCTATGGTCAGACATACATACATACAGTATGCACATTTTAGAGTAAAAACTGTGTGTATAATTGCGAATAATGATAAATAGCCTAGATATTGATAACAATGGCAGGTAACTGATTAATAGAACTATGGATAACAGTTCGCTACACTCGCAATAACATCTGTTAACCATGTGTATGTGACCAATAAAATTTGATTTGATATTATATATCAGACTGACTAAACCTGATATTGCTACTGTTATAGTAGATTTGGTTTCCTGCACATTCTGTACAACTAGAAATCTTAACCCAGCAGAGCCACAAAGGTGCTGTTGAATATCACATAAACAATTACCATACTATTTTATGTAAAATGTTGGCATGAATTTATGTAGGCCTACTGTAAAGATGCAAGAAGCTTTGAAGGAATGACAAAAGGATGACACTGGGATAGAATGACAAGGAAAGGAACAGGTTAATTGTGAGGTTACCAGTTCAAGTCATTTTTGTGTTAAATTGGCTATAATAAAATTGCTACAACAATAATATAACGCTAACAAATAACACATACAGAAAATGTATTTTGTGAGTCAACATTTTAATAGATTGTCTGCTCATATTGCTCACCACCATTTTCTAACATCCTTACATATGGGGTCAAAGTTCAGTGAGGTCGTCGTTGAAGTACAGGCAGATGGACTGGGAGAAGAGGTCGCGGTCCATGCGTGTGTTGTAGAAGTCCTCGTCCTCGTCGGGGATGCCGTTCTCCTCCAGAGTTTTACTCATGTCCAGGTTGACACAGTCGTGCTTCCAAGTGTAGCTGGCGGCGTGAGAGTTGTAGCGGAGGTACCGCTGGAGAATCTCATTCAAGGTCTCCTCGGAACACACCTGGGGAAAGAGAGAGAGGAGGGAGAAGTTGCAGTTTTTTTTTATGATTTTACTTTTCCAACCCATGTACAGTAGTTCCTGACTTCCCAGGGGATATATTGACTGCAGCTGAAATCTGTTGCAGCTGTTTCAGATCTAGAACCTATAGGTATGATCAGTCATTGTATTTCAATAGTAAAAATATATATGCATTTTCCATTGTATTTCCCCCTGAAACCCATTCTGTGGTCTATGGGCATGTCTTGCAACTGGCGGTTAAACCACTCTAGCTTGGCTTCCAGGAGCCAAAAAAATAAAATTAATGTGTTTATGCAGGGTGCAATGGGCACACTTGCTAAGAACCTCTAGAGAGGGGGGCGAAAGAGAAAGGAGGAGAGATTGTGTGCGAGGGAGACAGTGTAGAGTGTATGAGAGAAAGAAAGAGAGAATTTGTGTGTGGTGTGTGCGTGAGTGTTTGTGACTGTATCAGAGAGAGAGAGAGAGCATGTGTCTGACTGTGTGGAGCGTGGAGCACCCACACTAAGCTTCTGGCCCAGTAGAAGACTACTAGTGCCAGCTGGGGCAGGTTTGTGGGAAAGCCTGCTCTCCCACCGCGCTGGAGAGGAGAGGCGTACTCTGCTGTGGGTGCGAGCGTGTTGTGTTGTGTGTTTGTTTGTGTGGGCTGCGGGGGGAATGAGCGAACCAAGCCAGGACTTGCTCAGAAACCCCCCAGCGCTTGACAGTGACACACTGCACTACTGTGCTACTCACTCCCCCTCCCAGTGTCCCTTTGGTCCCTTTGGAAGCTAGTCACATACAGGCCAGGGCTCCCTAGAGTGCAGTGTGGTAACCCATATTTTATTCAGCCAGTGACACACAGAGTAAGGGAGACACAGCACCTGTATTCCAGTCAGTGATATTACGCAGTATGTGTGAAACAGTGCCAGATGAGTGGATACACTCCTAATAGACTGCTACTGCGATATGCTGACAATGCTTTGGCGGTTGTGGGGAGGTGGGAGGATAAGGCTTGAACAGCTACAATAGTGTGCATGATGGTTACGTATAAATGGTGCATGTATGCGTGAAGGTGACATGTATGTGTGCAGAATGATGTCAGTATGATGTGTGCATATCTATAGCATATGTATAATACATGCATGCAGCATTTATGATATCTATGTATGGCACTAGCCCCACTTGCCAGGGGATGGTGTCTTGCTATGTGAGATTAGTATGATAACACATGTATACATGCAGCCTCTTATAATCATTGCATGACATTCTCCCTGATCAGAATAAGGATGACTTACCTCCAGACCCTGCTCCTGGGATGTGAGGGTGTTGATGATGCGGATCCACCTGGTCTTGACAGAAAGTAGTCCCACCTCATATTGCGTATCTCTCCACCAGGGTCGCCCAAAGTCATTGGTCCAGTCAGTACGAGGGCAGGGAGGGGGCACGTGCACAAAGCGCCCCCTAGGGGTGTAGTATTTCACACACCCAGATAGTGGGTCAATGTGGGTCAGAATCTGAAAATACAAATGGGGAATTTGCCTACTCATCATCAATATAATGAAAAAGAAAGACAAATATGTAACATTCTTGATAGAAGTCTGATTATTTTCTCACTCACATCTTTTGTCTTTGGGTCAAACCAGTGACTGATGTCCTTTCCTGCACACTCAATGATAGGCTTCAGAAGTACATCCCCTGAAAAAAAGTGTGTTATTTATTAAACTGTTGTAACCTAATAGCCTATTTGTATTCGAAAACGTACCTTTAAATTCATTCACCAATGGTGTCAAGTCGTACACCTTGCCCAGGTATGACACCCACAAGTCGCCAAGGGTGTTATGAAGGGACACCTCTGTTGGGGTGAAATACTTTGTTGGCCGCATTTGTATTACTTCCGCAAATGTACCCAATTTATGTAGAGCTATAAAAGGTCATGTAAAATGTAACAACTAAGCATATGTCAGAGATATAACAATTAACGTATATTGTTTATGTGCAAGCTCACTCGCTATTGTATCAACAAGTGTACACACGAACAGCTGGAGCTCCGTTACTGTGGTAACCACGGAAGCGTCTGGCAAAGACAGCACGACACTGAAATCAGCTTTGCGGAATCTCACACAAGTGGTTGCACAGTCAATAAATCATGTCACACAGTTGACCAATTTTATTATAGAATTAAGCATGACAATACTTTGTAATTTAATAGGATCTAACTGAATGATCCATTAAATGCTCCAAAACCAAATAGGTGCAAAGTTTTACCAAACCTCTGGCTTTACCTACCTACATTGTATACTACAATACCCACAATGCATCGTATTCCCTAACGAATTTCCGGCTGTACAACAGTGAAATAATCCGTCAAGAAAAATACGATCAAGAAAGGGTGGAATGGCAACAATGATTGAAGAAAATGGTCCATCAACTCATGTAGGGGTGATATATATTTAATAATGTCGTATTTGACACACTTCTAATACATAATATTCGCTTTGCCAAACTGAAAGGAGAGCGTGCATAGCTGATCCATACATTTCGTGGGCAAGTTGGATCCACTAGCTAGCTAAGCTAAAGTAGCCCAAGATATACTCTTAAGGAGCCGACCGTTTAACATTACTCCTTAAGGACCTTGTGTTTTTTTTCTTCCAAAGATAGACTTGCTCTGACAGCCAAATACTTAATCTAAACGTAAATCGATTCTAATTTGCGATACGGTTCTAGAAACATAAAGCCCTTTACTTTCATATCACATCAAAATAATTTCACAAAGGCAAAATGTACTATTACTGTACAACACAGGATGTTGCTGAGGGGGGGGCTCATAAAAATGTCCGTAACGGAGCAGATGGAATGGCATCAAACACATGAAAACTGTGTTTGATGTAGTTGATGCTATTCCACTAATACGCTCCAGCCATTACCATTACCGAGCCTGTCCTCCCCAATTAAAGTGCCGCCAACATCCTGTGCTGTACACTGTTTTAACCGGCTTTATCAAAGTTGCAGGCAACAGCATTTTTCAGTGACAATACGTTTCTGGCAGCCTTCTTCCATTAAACACGGGTGTTCAGAACATGCTATATAGCTAATTAACACTGATGGTCCTTCTGTCTTCCGTAAACACCTTCTGTAACATGGATGTATGGCCGTGTAGGAACCCTATAAAAGGTGTGTATGAATGTATTTTTTTGTTGCTGATATGAAAGATAGTCCTTATGCTTCCAAAATCGTACCGCAAGCTATGCGTGTTAATGTTCAGACTGAGTGTTGGGGCTCGTAACAAAGCTTCCCCATACGGAAGATGCCTTATATGTAATGGAACTGAGAGTCATGATCAAGGGCTAACGTTAACGTCGTTCCATTTCCTTCATCGAGGATTTCTCAGATTTTGTCTCGTGACTGACTTCAATATACTTTCGTTACCAAAGTAAAGATGTTGCTATAGTGCCGATAAACTTCTCTGTATGTACAAGCTGTCATCTCTTCAAAATACAAATAAATACATGTTGAGCATTTTGCTTACCTTCAAACTAGCTCTGGTCCAAGCGCATACTCACTACGATCTGCTTGCACATCCGCTGTAAGCACATGGACCAGAGCTAGGTAAATAAAGTGTTTGAAAGTCGTGTCTCCTTGTCAACCTTGCCAAGGGGAAGTTGAACAAGTATAGGCTACAAAGAGAGCAAGCCACTTTAGACGGTTGAGATGCACCCAATATCACCATTATGCCTCCGTTACAAGTATAGTCATATCATCTAATTTCTCCCTATTTCTAGGGGTGGGGCGAACTGTCATCTTACTCCTCCAGAGCACGTCAGAAGCTGGAGAGCCTGCTGAACAAAAACATGAGAATCAGAATGACAGACGGACGAACACTGGTGGGACTGTTCCTGTGCACAGACAGAGACTGCAACGTCATCCTGGGGTCCGCTCAGGAGTTCCTCAAATCCTCAGGTAACGACAGTACTTATTAGGCTAAGCCCACATACTCTAGTAAGCTCACTGCTTACTCACCCCTGTTCCTGCAGAGCAGTGGGTGCAGGGTTTTGTCCAAATCCAGCACTAACAAACCTGATTCAGCTAGCAAATGTATTGCTTAGTTTATTTGCTGTAAAAACCTTATAGCTCTCTGGGACCGGAGTGAACACCATATCCATATTCTGCTTTGTAACAGAGTAACATTGCCGTTAATACACTGTATACATGTTCATTTTTAAAATGTATTTTGTGTGTGTCTTACTTGCATCTGCATCAGACTCCTTCTCCCAGGGTGAGCCCAGAGTGCTGGGGTTAGCCATGATTCCCGGCCACCACGTGGTCTCTATCGAGGTGGAATCAGACAGCCTGGTCGGCACACAGGGGTTCGGGTCCAGCCACTGAGGAACAAGATCAGCTCGCCCAAAGCTGGAGGAGACGAACTAACATCCTGGCTAGCCAGGTCTATGTCTCAGCAGCCTAGAAGACGTTACAGTTACAGACTTGAAATTGAGAATTCAATCAAAGGATAATTCCAGATGCAGCTGATCTCTGCTACCAGTGTATTTGGTTTAGCAGGCAGCCATGGTGTGTGTGAGGTCTAACCAGGCATTCTCAGTGACATTACAGTGTGTGTGTATTAAGTTAATATACTGAGTACAACAGATGTTTATTCAAGGAGGGGCGTGGACTGAGCCAGGCTGTACAGTATATGTGTTTGTATGGAACCGCTGTTTAATTGTGTGGAATATGGATACATGTTTTCCAATACATTCCAGTATCTAAACCTGTCTGATCTGTTAATGAAGAATGATGCAGACTGTCCTTATATACTGGTAGTGCAGCAGTTACAGATGGTCCAGAGCATGACTAGCTAAAGTTCATGACTTACTTGACTTAAACACCTCAACTAGCCTGTACCCCTGCACACTGACTCAGTACCGGTGACCCCTGTATATAGCATCATTATTCTTGTGTTACTTTTTATTTTAGCCTACTTGGTAAATATTTTCTTCTTCTTGAACTGCACTGTTGGTTAAGGGCTTGTAAGCATTTCACAGTAAAGTCTCCACTTGTGAATGTGGAAAATAAAGTTTGATTTGATTAAACCCTTGTCTCCTATTAGCAGCATAGGCCGTTAACAAACGTCCTCCATCTCACTTGTTTCGGGACACGTCTTTCCAGGTCACACCAGTTGAGGCCATCAGTTAAAGTGTTAAAGTGCACGTGTTACTAGGAAAAGATATTCAGTATGAGGGATTTTTTATTTTTTATTACCCCTTTTTCGTGGTATCCAATTGGTAGTTAGTCTTGTCTCATCGCTGCAACTCCCGTACGGATTCAGGAGAGGCGAAGGCCGAGAGCCGTGCGTCCTCCGAAACACAACCCAGCCAAGCCACACTGCTTTTTGACACAATGCCCGCTTAACCCGGAAGCCAGCCACACCAATGTGTTTCGGATGGTACACCTGGCGACCATGTCAGTGTGCATTGCGCCCAGCCCGCCACAGGAGTCGCTAGTGTGCGATGGGAAAAGAACATCTCTGCCAGCCAATCCCTCCCCTAGCCCTGATGACGCTGGGCCAATTGTGTGCTGCCCCATGGGTCTCCCGGTCACAGCTGCAACAGAGCCTGGACAAACCAGGATCTCTAGTGGCACAGCTAGCACTGTGATGCAGGGCATGAGACCACTTAGGCCACTCGGGAGGCCCCAGTACGAGAGTTGCATGATTGCAAAAGTTTGCCATTATTTCCTGGTAATGTGTATTTGTTGTATACATTTTTGGCCTTGTGGGGTTTGCGAAGCAAATGCCCCACTTACATCTTCATTTTTATTATTCTTTAGCGCGCAACTCCTCTTACACAAATGCTATTGAAACTTCAAACGTGTTGAGTTGCTCCTATTCAACTTTTGATATCTTTTAAAATATTCAACTTTGTATCTACATTCACGAGAGTGGGACTTTTTTCAACAATCTCCCCATCGTGACATCACTTCCAACATTCCATTCCCTTTAAATGCAACAACTTTTGACACAAATCTGCTACTTTGAATATTTGCCAACAATTTAGACAAAAAGTTAGTGGGAAATCTTCCTCTACTTCACTGTTTTTAAAATCTGAAAACGGATTAGGAATAGCTTCTTCAAATTAATAGAGTGATCTGTTTTAGTAACACATGAACTGCTTGCAATTATTCATGTCAGAAGCTAGCAGATTCATTACTTACTAACAAGCAGTAAATTTCAACAACTAAATCACATTTTGAAGTTCTCTCCTTGCTTTGTCTAACATTATCATGAATCTATTAAATAAATTGTGGGTCAGAGTGCAGCATTTATATTAGTTTCAAAGCACAAACGTTTG
Organism: Oncorhynchus keta; assembly: GCF_023373465.1. Lineage (NCBI taxonomy): Eukaryota > Metazoa > Chordata > Actinopteri > Salmoniformes > Salmonidae > Oncorhynchus > Oncorhynchus keta. Next base: position 63,053,134 of record NC_068455.1, on the reverse strand, counting down.
TTAGCATGTTTATCACTGGCTTGAGCAACACGTGCCTCGGAGGTTGACAATGTCTTCATAATAAATTCCCATGATTCAGAATCTGTTTCGGACCAAACAGCTTAGCACTAATATTTTGAATAATTCTCCGGTCTGAACTAACCTGGAATGATAGAGAAGATGTGTAATGCTCACTAGCTTCATTCTCAGAATTGTGCTCAGTGCTCCAAATAACTCAATTGGTACGTTGATCCTGTTGCGCTAATTGGATAGAGCGAAGCTGTCTCTGTTCACTCACTTTTTTTTCACCCGATAACTTCTCATCGCACTTCATTCAGTTTTCACATGCAATAACTGTAGTTTAGACTGACCACCACCAGAATCTTAGAAAAAAAGGTTCTGGATAGAACCAAAAATGGTTGTAGGGTTCTTTGATCAGAACCCATTTGGTTCTTCTTCATTGAACCAAAATTGGTGCTATATAGTGCTCTATAGGGAACCAATTTCGGGTCTATATAGAATTAAGGGGTGCCATATATGAAGCAAGCAGATTACGCTTTTTGATTCTTTCCAGAACCTTTTTTCCTAAAAGTGCACACAACTACTGACCACAGCCACACACCTATTTACAACACACCTATTGCACCGCACAACTACTGACCACAACAACACAACTATTGACCACAACTACAGACTATAACTACTGACCATAGCTACTGACCACAACTACTGAACACCACTCCTGACCACAACTACTGAACACCACTCCTGACCACAATTACTGACCACAACCCAGAGACCATAACGACAACTCATGACCACAACACTACTGAAACACCACACAACTACTGATCACAACTGACCACAACTACTGAAAACAACTACTGAACCACAAAACTACTGACCACAAAAACACAACTACTGACAACAACATAACTACAGACCATAACTACTGACCACAAGCACACAGACTGACCAAAACTCCCGAAAAGAACCACACACCTACCCACCAAAACTACTGAACACTACTGACCACAACTACTGAACATTCAACTACTTAACCACACAACTAATGACCAGAACTACTGACCACAACCACACAACTACTGAACCACATCCAACCAACTACTGAACACAACTAGTAACAACTCCTGACCATAACCACAGAACTACTGACCACTACTACTGAACCACCTACCTACTTACCAAAACTACTGACCACAACCACACAACTACTGACCACAATTACTAACCACACAACTACTGACCACAACCTCTGACCACAACACAACTACAGACCACAATACCAGAACTACAGACCACAACAGCAGAACTATAGACAACAACTGACCATAACTACTGACCACAGACACAAAACTACTGACCAAAACACAACTAAAGACCATAACTACTGACCACAACCAACTACTAACCTGAACAACACAACTAGAGACCATAACTACTGACCACAACTCCTGACCACAACCACACTAACAACTTCAGACCAAGACTACTGACCATATCACCACAACTACTGAACCACAATTACTAAGCACAACACACAACTACTGATCACAACCATGCAACAACTGAACAACAAAACTATTGACCACACAACTACTGGCCGCAACAACACAACTTCTGACAACTTCTGACCAAGACTACTGACCATAACACCACAACTACTGACAACACAACTACTGACTAACACTACTACCACAACCACACAACTACTGACCACAATTACTAAGCACAACTGACACACCACACAACTACTGACCACAATTACTGAAAACAACTACTGACCACAACCACACAACTACTGACCATACAACTACTGGCCACAATAACAACTACAGACCATAACTACTGAACCACAACTTACCACAAAACTACTGACCACAACCACACAACTACTGACCAAGACTACTGACCATAACACCACAACTACTGACCACACAACTACTAAACCGTACTACTACCACAACCACACAACTACTGATCACAATTACTAAGCACAACACTACTGACACACCACTCAACGACTGAGAACAACTACTGACCACAACCACACAACTACTGATCACAATTACTAAGCACAACACTACTGACACACCACTCAACGACTGAGAACAACTACTGACCACAACCACACAACTACTGAACCACAAAACTACTGACCACAACCACACAACTACTGACCACACAACTACTGGCCGCAACAACACAACTACTGACAACTTATGGCCAAGACTACTGACCATAACACCACAACTACTGACAACACAACTACTGAACCACACTACTACCACAACCACACAACTACTGATCACAATTACCAATCACAACACTACTGACACACCACTCAACTACTGACCACAACTACTGAAAACAATTACTGACCATACAACTACTGGCCACAACAACACAACTACAGCCCATAACTACTGAAAACAACTACAGAACCACAATTTACCACAAAACTAATGAACACAACCACACACCTACTCACCAAAACTACTGAACACAACTACTAACCACATGACTACTGACCACAACCACATAACTACTGACCACAACCACCGAACCACACACCTGCTTAAGAAAAACTACTGACCATAACCACAAAACTCTGACCAAAATTACTGACCACAACCAACCAACTACTTACCACCCAGCCAAACAATGAGACCATAACTCCTAGCCACAACACTAGACCAAAACTCCAGACCACAACCACTGAACCACACAACTACTGGCCACAAGCACACATCTACTGAACCACACCACTACTGAACACAACTACTGACCACAACCACACAATGAGATCAAAACTCCAGACCACAACCACACAACTACTGACCACATCCAACTAACATCTGTCCACAACCACAACTATTGAACCACACACCTGCTTAACAAAGCTACTGACCACAACAACAAAACTGACCACAACCAACCATCTACTTACTACACAACTACTGATCACAACCACACAGAGACCACAACTCCAGACCACAACCACACAACTACTGACCACATCCAACCAACTCCTGACCACAACTACTGACCACTACTACTTAGCCACACACCTGCTTAACAAAACTACTGACCACAACTGACCACAACCAACCAACTACTTACCACAGAATTACTGACCACAACCACACAATGAGACCACAACTCCAGATGACAACCACATGACTACTGACCACAACCACACAGCTGCTACTGACCAGAACTACTGAACCACACACCTACTTACTAAAACTACTGACCACAACCACACAGCTGCTACTGACCACAACACTACTGACCATAACCATACAATTACTGAACCACACACCTACTTACCAAAACTACTGACCACAACCACACAGCTACTGACCACAACTACTAAACCACTACTACTGACCACAAAACTACTGACCCCAACTACTGCACCACATACCTACTTACCAAAACCACACTACTGACCACAAAACTACTGACCCCAACTACTGAACCACATACCTACTTACCAAAACCACACTATTGCACCACACAACTACTGACCACAACACCAGAACTACAGACCAGAACTACTGACCACAAGCACACATCTACCTACCACAACACAACTAGAGACCATAACTACTGACTACAACCAATTACTGACCTGAACAGCACAACTAGAGACCATAACTACTGACCATAACACCACAAATACTGACCACACAACTACCACAATTACTAACCATAGCACTACTGACACACCACACAACTACTGACCACAACTACTGAAAACAACTACTGACCACAAGCATGCAACTACTGACCACAACACAAATACAGACCATAGCTACTGAAAACTACTGACCAATCACACAACTACTGAACCACAACTTACATCAAAACTACTGACCACAACCACACACCTACTCACCAAAACGACTGAACACAACCAAACAATGGGACCACGACTCCAGACCACAACCACAGAACTACTGTCCACTACTACTGAACCACACACCTGCTTAACAAAATTACTGACCCTGACCACAACCACACAGCTGCTACTGACCACAACATAACTACAGACCATAACCACTGAAAACAAGCACACATCTACTGACCAAAAGCACACACCTACTTACCAAAACTACTGACCACAACTACACAACTACTAACCCACTCAACTAATGACCACAGCTAGACCACAACTCCTGACCACAACTTCTGAACCACACACCTACTTAAAACTACTGACCACAACCACAACTGCTAAACCACAACTACAGACCCACACACCTACTTAACTACTGACCACTACTACTGGCTAGGGTTGGCATTTGAAATGATCACTTTCGAATAATATCATTAAAGTAACACTTTTTAAACTTCTTCCACGACCACAAACTACTTTTAAAAGTGCTTTACCAAGCCCCACAACTTTACTTGTAAAGTTAACATCTAGTTATTGGTTGTGATTACAGGGTAGTAGGAAACTAAATTGTAGGTGTGTCAAACAAATAATTAAAGTCCACATAAACATTCATTTTCATGGAACTAGACAGACCCACCACCTGCCACAGATTGCTGGAAGAGGATTCTCATATTTGCACAACAATAAAAAGACAACTCAAACAAGAGCTAGAGATGGTTCGCTATCAGTAATGTACAATTTTAAAACTTTCTTCAAAATAAGATCACACCATCCACATAAAAACAGGGTTTGTTCACATATTTTAATACAGTTTTTGAACATTTCAGTCGATTGTGTTTGGCAATGTAAAAACTATCCGTAAAAAACAAACCCCAGAAAATAACCCATCCCAGGCATTTAATTTAACACAAGGGTATCACATTAAAATGATGACATACAGTGCCCTCAGAAAGTATTCAGATCCCTTGACTTATTCCATATTTTGTTGTTACAGTCTGAATTCAAAATGGATTAAAGTCTCACCACCTCTTCCACCAAGTGAAAGCACATTTTTTGAAAATGAAACACAGAAATATCCAATTTACATACATATTCACATGTCCGAGTCAATACTTTGTAGAAACACCATTGGCAGCGATTACAGCTGTGAGTCTTTCTGGGTAAGTCTCTAAGAGCTTACACACCTGTATTATTCTAGCTTGGTTAAATTGATTGTTGGTCATTGCTAGACAACCAGTTTCAGGTCTTGCCATATATTTAAGTATATTTAAGTCAAAACTTCTTGGTAAGCAACTTCGGTGTAGATTTGGCTTTGTATTCTAGATTATTGTCCTGCCGAAAGGTGAATTAATCTCCCAGTTTCCGGTGGAACACAGACTGAACCAGGTTTTCTTCTAGGATTTTGCCTGTGCTTCGCTCCATTGTTTCTTTTTCAACCTGATAAACTCACCAGTCCTTAACGATTACAAGCATACCCATAACATGATTCAGCCACCACTATGCTTGAAAATATGGCAAGTGGTACTCAGGAATGTGTTGTATTGCATTTTCCCCCAAACATAAGACTTTTATATTCAGGACAAAGAGGGAATTGCTTTGCCACATTTCTTGCAGTATTACTTAAGTGCCTTGATACAAACAGGATGCGTGTTTTAGAATATTTTTTATTCTGTACAGGCTTTCTTTTCACTGTCAATTAGGTTACTATTGTGGAGTAACTACAGTGTTGTTGATCCATTCTCCGTTTTCTATCACTGCCATTAAACTCTAACTGCTTCAAAGTCACCATTGACCCCATGGTGAAATCCCTGAGCGGTTTCCTTCCTCTCCTGCAACGGAGTAAGAAAGCACGCCTGTATCTTTGTAGTGACTGGGTGAGTTGATATACCACCTAAAGTATAATTAATAACTTCACCATGCTCAAAAGGGATATTTAATGTCTGCTCTAAAATATATATATATATCTCCCATCAATCAATAGGTGCCCTTCCCTACGAGGAATTAGAAAACCTCCACGGTCTTTGTGGTTGAATCGATGTTTGAAATTCACTGCTCGACTGAGGGACCTTACAGATCATTACCTGTGTGGGGGTACAGAGATGAGGTACTCATTCAAAAAGTATATTAAACACATAACATTCCATGCAACTTGTGAAACACATTTTTACTCCTGAACTTATTTAGGCTTGCCATAACAAAAAGTGGTTGAATACTTATTGACTGAAGACATTTCAGCTTTTAATTTTTGTTAATTTTTCATTCATTTGTTAATTTATGAAAACCTAATTCCACTTTGACATTATGGGTTATTATGTGAAGTCGTCATAAATACCATCTGTGCAAATCCATTTTAAATTCAGGCTGTAACACAACATGTGGTGAAAGTCAAGGGGTATGAATACTTTCTGAAGGCACTATAGTTTAGCAGTCAGTGACATTCAAAGCTTTCAGTTACAGCTATACTGTATCCTTAGAATTCAATGCATGTTAATAGTTGATGGGACGATACTGACAGTCCATACAGGTTGTAGTCTATCATTTGTTTGACACATTAAAATGACTCAATAGTTTGTTCGTTGTTGCAGTCAGTCCCTTCAGTTGCTTTGAACCGTGGAACACATTTTCAGTAACATCAGGAGTGGTTATTAAAAAGAAAATAGACAAAATACAAAAAGTGCAAGTTTTCATTCAGACATGCTTTGAAATCAATGTAAAAAGGAGAGAGAATGCAACAACGCAGGCTCTTTCAGGAAGTAGACAGAGAAGCTTCATGCTCACCCTTTTGATTGGGTACACAACTAGGAAGGAGTCGTGTGATTGGCATTGAGAAAGGACTCATCTTTATATCTGTGCCATTATAGCAAGCTCAATTTTTATATAGTCAATTTTCTTCACGATTGGCTGATCCTGGTTGGTCATCAGCCAATGAAGTTGGAAGTCCCTCCCAATTGACTACATTAAAATGGTGGAAGCCCTCAATGGCACTGCCCATGCCAAAACTGCCCTTTGGCCACTAGAGGCCTCTATAATTTTCTATGGTGATTGGGTACGCAACCAGGAAGGAGTGAAAGCCAATTTAGTGGAGAACAACGTTCAGAGCTTTGCAGATAGAAATATAAGAAATATTAAAAAACAGATACATAGTTTGTGTGGTGAAGAGAACGACATCAATCTCTTATAAAACATTCTGAAAACTCTGAATGTTGTACTTTTCTGAATATAATCTGTCTGAGTAGCTTGGATGTCAGTCTGAATCTGATTTTATCCGACTTGAGCTCGTCTTAGCATTATAAATAAATGGATAAGGAGTCCGACACCCAGGTTATTGTAGCAGAGCAAAAACCAAAAGAGCTACGTTGTTACCAAAACGAGCCCTTAGAGGAAGAATGAGGCGAAAAAGAAAAAAAAACTGCAAACAAAGCAAAAGCAGCAGACAGACATCCCAAAGAAAAAGGACATGGATACTGGAGGAGGGATGCACTGATGTCATCTACAGCCTGGGCCTAGTTGGGAGGACTGAACAGCACACCTATACCAGTCTTCATTCTCGCATCGTCGACCACTCGAGTGGAAAATTGCAATTGCTCCAGAACAGAGCAGCTCATATTGCACTTAGATGTACGCGGAGGGTGAATATCAGTGGTATGCATGTCAATCTCTTTTGGGTCAAAGTTGAGGATTGATTGACTGCGTCACTATTGGTCTTTGTGTGAGGTGATGATGGGTTAAAAAGGTACTGAACTGTCCGTTCAAGCAGTTGGTACACAATTCAGTACCACTCAAGACATGCAGCCAGAGGACTCTTCATAGTCCCCAGGTCAAGAAATGAGGCTGGGAAATGCACAGTATTAAATTAGAGCCATGACTACATGGAACTCTGCCACCACAGGTAAGATTATCAGCCAGCCTTAAAACCAGATTTAAAAAAATACCTCACAACGCCGACTTTGGAGACAGACATTTTTATGTATTGTATATTATTTGTTTTTTTGTTTCCTGTTTCGACCCCAGGAAGAGTAGACATTGCCTTGGAAGCGCCTAATTGGGGTTCCTAATAAAATACTTCTCAGAGTCAACTTGCCGACACATTGTCACCCAGTTTCATCCATGTAGAATCTGTGGTAGAAAGTTTAACCCTCGAGGGACAGTAGTAGTCCACTGCCTTTGACAGTCATTCACGTCCCCGTAGTCTCATTACATATCCCACAATCCCCCAAACCCGACACCTGGGTACATCCATAAATTACTCCACGGGTTTTCATATGCCTTAAATCCCCCAATCGTAGGACCTTTCCGGTTCCGTCAGCCCCCGCATGTTTCTCGTCCTCACTAGTGGTTGAACTTGAAGTGGTAGTTGCCGCCTGACTCGAAGTGGAAGGGCCGTCCTTGGCCACCCTGACCCCCTCCTCCACCCTGCTGGCTCTCTGGGTCCAGGGGGTCCTCGCCCGAGTCAAATTTCTGACGCTTTTCTACAGGGGATGGAGAGATGTGGGAATAAGCAACAAGTTAATCTTGTTTCCACCTAGGTTTCAACAGAAATGTTGATTCCTGAAAACAGGATGTCATCATACTGCAAATAGGTTACAGCTTCCTAAATACAATCATACCAGGTATACATTTTCCAATATGGGAAGGGTTAATAGTCCTCTTATCTACAAGCTTGACGAACACTATCAGGTGCACATACAGTAAAGTACAGTACCTGGGTCGGTGAGCACCTCTTTAGCAGAGGCGATGTCGATGAACCTTTTCTCCGCCTCCTTCTTCTTTGCCTCCTCTCTGAAGTTGTCAGGATGCCACTGTTGGGCCAGCTTCCTGTACGCCTTGATGATTTCCTGTTTGTTGGCACTCCTGGAGAAAAATAACATAAGCTAAGGTAAATGACTGTTTGAATACAAGGAGCAAATGCATGCCAATTTCCCTGAGGTTATCACGGAGGTTGGTGAAAATGATTTAAACATCATGAACTTCTCAATTGTCCAATTGCTTAAAGATCACACATAGACAGTAGATTAGGTCAAGGAAGGAAGGAATTATGTGTTTAAGAAATATTTAAAACAGAGCTCCCTTCTCTAGGTCAGTCATACCTATTGACACCCAAGATCTTGTAATAGTCTCTCTTCCGGGAGAGCTTGAGCAGTTTTTGGGCTCGCTCCAGACCTTCCCTGATCTCATTGTTCTCCATGTCAAACTCCCTCGCTTCCTGGTAGTCTTCCACCGCTAGAGATGTAGGGAGGGAGAGGTAAAGAAAGGCAGAGACAGAAAAAGGTCAAAATGGATACTTGACAAAGCTGGCACTACGATCCCACTGGGATTTGACTGCAGTAAATCAGGACATTTACATATTTTACATGTTCGTCATTTAGCAGACACTTATCCAGAGCAACTTACAGTTTAGTGCATTCATCTTAAGATAGCTAGCTGAGAACCATAAATCAGTCATAGTAAGTACATTCTTTCTCAATAAAGTAGATATCAGCAAAGTCAAAGCTAGTAAGAGGGGAAAAAGTGTTAGTTCAGGCTTTAGACTGGCTATTGGCTACAAACACTGGGTTACATGGCAAGTTTGTGTTCCCCTGAGCTACAAAAAGCCCACAAGTAAACAAAGGCAGTGAGTACTTGAGGGAGTGAAAAACAAAGCAAAATAAAGTGTTATCATTCCATGCCATCATTCTCTCTGCTACAGTACCGTAATTTCTGGACTATTAAGAGCACCTGAATATAAGCCGCACCCACTGAATTATTAAAAAATATATATTTTGTACATAAATAAGCCGCAGGTGCCTACCGGTACATTGAAACAAATGAACTTTACACAGCTTTTAAACGAAACACGGCTTGTAACAAAAATTTTAAAAAATTGCATTAAACAGTAGCCTACCAAGAAAGTCACTATCTTCCTCCTCCTGTGCACTGAAAACACTGAAGTCATCTCCTTCGGTGTCGGAGTTGAATAGCCTCAGAATTGCTTCATCCGATGTTGGATCGTTTTCATTGTCGCTCTCGTCACTTTAATTCAGAGACAAATTCCTCGCTGAGCTTATGCTGCCCTCTTCAACACGCAGCAGTCCAGCCTTTCGAAACCCATTGATGATAGTGGATTTTTTGACAATGCTCCACTCTGTCAGGACCCACTGGCAGACTTGACCATAAATTGCTCTTCGCATGCGGCCCGTTTTTGTGAAGGATTTCTCCCCACTTGTCATCCAAGCCTCCCATTGAACACGGAGCGCCACCTTAAATGCACGATTTACACTGATGTCGAGTGGCTGCAAATACTTTGGGCCATCTGCTTTTCTTCCCTCTAAGCTTTTGTAGTCTTTTTGCACTGAGTCAGTTCCTCACGCTGCTGTTTCCAACATCTTATCATCGACCCATTAAGGCCAAGCTCCCGTGCAGCAGCTCTATTTCCTTTTCCAACAGCCAGATCGATCGCCTTCAACTTGAAAGCTGCATCATATGCATTTCTCCGTGTCTTTGCCATGATGAGGGTGACAAAATGACTACCGTAATCAGAATGATGGGAAGTTTGAGCGCGCTCGATTTACGTCACATTATGTGACGGAGCTCAGTTTTTTGGCGGCATGAATCTTGTGAAAGCGGGAAAAATCCATAAATTAGCCGCGTCATTGTATAAACCGCGAGGTTCAAAGCGTGGGAATAAAGTAGCGGCGTATAGTCCGGAAATTACGGTAATAGCATGGAGAAATCTGTGGTTTAAAGTACTCAAGTAAAAAATACTTTAAAGTACTACTTAAGTAGTTTAGGGTGTCTGTAGTTTACTATTTATATTTTTGACAACTTTTACTCCACTACATTCCTAAAGAAAATAAATGTACTTTTTACTCCTTAAATTTTCCCTGACAACCAAAGCTACTTGGTACATTTTGAATGCTTAGCAGGACAGGAACATTTTCTAAATTCATGCACTCATCAAGAGAACATCTCTGGTCATCCCTACTGCAGACTCACTAAACAAATACTGTTTGTAAATTATGTCTGAGTGTTGAACTGTGCCCCTGGCTATCTGCAAATAAACAATACAATTGTGTCGTCTGGTTTGCTTAATATAAGAAATGTTTAATGATTTATACTTTTACTTTTGATACTTAAGTACATTTCAAACCAAATACTTTTACTCAAGTAGTATTTTACTGGGTGACTCACTTGTACTTGAGTCATTTTCTTTTAAGGTATCTTTACTTTTACTCAAGTATGAAAAATTGGGCACTTTTTACACCACTGAGTGAAAATACCTTTCTCGTAGTCCTGGTTGAGGATGAAAGCCTCAGCTCTGTCTCGGAGGATGTTGATGTTGCGTGGGTCTCTCTGGTGGGCTTCAGAACAGATGTCTATTGCCTCAGCAGTCATCTTGTTCTGGTGGAGAAAAATGGAACAACGTATATTAAGCATTATTATTGGGTCCCAGTCCATTAGTAATTACTCAATCATTAAGTAATATACTTTTTTTTTTTAAAGTTATGTGAAGTCAGAGGTAGTAAAATTATGAGAATTTGAACACACTACCAATGAATTTCTGACTTTAGTAGAAGAAGGCCAAGCTATTACTATCAAATGACTATGGCTGAGGTCATGGTAACGGTCCACTCCATAGGTTAAATCGTTCTACAGTATGTGATGGGACCCACCTTGACCAGGCAGAAGCAGATTCTCTCATTGGCCTTGTTGGTGTAGTATGGGACATTAGGCTCTCTTCTCATCACTGACTCATACTTAGCTATGGCCTCCTGATACCTGAGAACAAACATTTAATAATATACATTTTAGAGCAACAAGACAAAAATACAACCACCATACAATAGTCAGAACTAAAATCAACCAAAGTGGATACAAATAGGTTTGGTGCTAAAACCTAAAATATAAAACTGTCAAAGGAACACAAGGAGTGAAATTATAAAACACAAAGCATGGGAAGTGAAACATAAGCCCACATGGAGGGACTACCATTTAAGACCACATAGGAAGGCAGGAATTGACATTAAGGGTTGACCTATTGCCTGGGGCTGAGCAGTCGTGTCATCCTACAAGTTGAGCCTGCTCTGAGGTTGCCCCATTTAAACAACCAAACTACGAAGAATTCCAGGAGCCTAAAACAGGTTTTTCTGGTTCCTCTCCATTGTTTAAGTGAAAGGCCAAACATTTATGGAAGTCGGCAAGTAGAGCCTGCTCAGATTCTTTTTACTGAACAAAATACAAAGAATTCCAGTATTGATCTTTCTGATTCTGGTTCAATTCTTGGACCGACTCTCTTCTCTGTGTACATCAATAATGTCGCTCTTGCTGCTGGTGAGTCTCTGATCCACCTCTACGCAAACGACACCATTCTGTATACTTCTGGCCTTTCTTTGAACACTTTGTTAACAACCCTCCAGGCAAGCGTCAATGCCATACAACTCTCCTTCCGTGGCCTCCAATTGCTCTTAAATACAAGTAAAACTAAATGCATGCTCTTCAACCGATCGCTGCCTGCACCTGCCCGCCTGTCCAACATCACTACTCTGGACGGCTCTGACTTAGAATACGTGGACAACTACAAATTCCTAGGTGTCTGGTTAGACTGTAAACTCTCCTTCCAGACCCACATCAAATATCTCCAATCCAAAGTTAAATCTAGAATTGGCTTCCTATTTCGTAACAAAGCATCCTTCACTCATGCTGCCAAACATACCCTTGTAAAACTGACCATCCTACCAATCCTTGACTTCGGCGATGTCATTTACAAAATAGCCTCTAATACCGTACTCAACAAATTGGATGCAGTCTATCACAGTGCAATCCGTTTTGTCACCAAAGCCCCATATACTACCCACCATTGCGACCTGTACGCTCTCGTTAGCTGGCCCTCGCTTCATACTCGTCGCCAAACCCACTGGCTCCTTGTCATCTACTGCTAGGTAAAGTCCCCCCTTATCTCAGCTCGCTGGTCACCCTAGCATCACCCACCTGTAGCACGCGCTCCAGCAGGTATATCTCTCTGGTCACCCCCAATTCAATTCCCCAATTCCAATTCAAAACCAATTCTTTCTTTGGCCGCCTCTCCTTCCAGTTCTCTGCTGCCAATGACTGGAACGAACTACAAAAATCTCAAACTAGAAACACTTATCTCCCTCACTAGCTTTAAGCACCAACTGTCAGAGCAGCTCACAGATTACTGCACATAGCCCACCTATAATTTAGCCCAAACAACCACCTCTTTCCCTACTGTATTTATTTTGCTCCTTTGCACCCCATTATTTTTATTTCTACTTTGCACATTCTTCCACTGCAAATCTACCATTCTAGTGTTTTACTTGCTATATTGTATTTACTTTGCCACTTTTTTTTTTTTGCCTTTACCTCCCTTCTCACCTCATTTGCTCACATCGTATATAGACTTGTTTATACTGTATTATTGACTGTATGTTTGTTTTACTCCATGTGTAACTCTGTGTCATTGTATGTGTCGAACTGCTTTGCTTTATCTTGGCCAGGTCGCAATTGTAAATGAGAACTTGTTCTCAACTTGCCTACCTGGTTAAATAAAGGTGAAATAAAAAATAAATAAAATATTCCTCCACTATGTGTAGGCAAGAGGCAGACAATATATGCCACTTCTGCATGTAAATAGCTTATTTACATTTTCGGGCAAGAAGCTGATTAAACAGCATGATAATTACACAGGTGCACTTTGTGCTGGGGACAATAAAAGGTGATTTAAAAATCTGCAGTTGTCACACAACACAATGCCACAGATGTCTCAAGTTGAGGAAGTGTACAATTGGCATGCTGACTGCAGGAATGTCCACCAGAGCTGTTGGCAGAGAATTTAGGAGTATTTCTGTCTGTAATAAAGCCCTTTTGAGGAGGAAAAACCTCATTCTGATTGGCTGGGCCTGGCTCCCCAGTTGGTGGCTGCACCCCTGCCCAGTCATGTGAAATCCACAGATTAGGGACTAATACATTCATTTAATGTACTGATTTCCTTATATGAACTGTACCTCAGTAAAAACATATACACTACCGATGAAAGGTTTGGAGTCACTTAAAAATATCCTTGTTTTTGAAAGCAAAACATTTTGTCCATTAAAATAACATAGAATTGATCAGATATACAGTGTTGATATTGTTCATGTTGTAAATGACTATTGTTGCTGGAAACTACTGATTTTTTTATGGAATATCTACATAGCTGTACAGAGGCACATTATCAGCAACCATCACTCCTGTGTTCCAATGGCACGTTGTGTTAGCTGATCCAAGTTTATCATTTTAAAAGGCTAATTGATCATTAGAAAACCCTTTTGCAATTATGTTAGCACAGCTGAAAACTGTTGTTCTGATTAAAGAAGCAATAACACTTCTTTAGACTAGTTGAGTATCTGGAGCGTCAGCATTTGTTGGTTTGATTACAGGCTCAAAATGGCCAGAAACAGACCTTTCTTCTAAAACGTGTCAGTCTATTCTTGTTCTGAGAAATGAAGGCTATTGCATGCAAGAAATTGCCAAGAAACTGAAGATCTCATACAACGCTGTGTACTACTCCCTTCACAGAACAGCTCAAACTGGCCCTAACCAGAATAGAAAGAGGAGTGGGAGGCCCCTGTGCACAACTGAGCAAGAGGACAAGTACATTAGGGTGTCTAGTTTGAGAAACAGACGCCTCACAAGTCATCAACTGGCAGCTTCATTAAATAGTACCCGCAAAACACCAGTGAGAAGAGGTGACTCTGGGATGCTGGCCTTCTAGGCAGAGTTGCAAAGAAAAAGCCATATCTCAGACTGGACAATACAAATAAAAGATTAAGATGGGCAAAAGAACAGACACTGGACAGAGGAAGGTTGGAAAAAAGTGTTATGGACAGACAAATCTAAGTTTAATGTGTTCGGATCACAAAGAAGAACATTAGTGAGATGCAGAAAAAAAAGTAAGATGCTGGAGGAGTGCTTGACGCCATCTGTAAAGCATGGTGGAGGCAATGTGATGGTCTGGGGGTACTTTGGTGATGGTAAAGTGGGATATTTGTAAAGGGTAAAAGGGATCTTGAAGAAGGAAGGCCATCACTCCATTTTGCAACGCCATGCCATACCCCGTGGACAGCGCTTAATTGGTACCAATTTCCTTCTACAACAGGACAATGACCCAAAGCACAGCTCCAAACTATGCAAGAACTATTTAGGGAAGAAGCAGTGAGCTAGTATTCTGTCTAGAATGGAGTGGCCAGCACAGTTACTGGATCTCAACCCTATTGAGCTGTTGTGGGAGCAGCTTGACTGTATGGTACGTAAGAAGTGCCAATCCAACTTGTGGGAGGTGCTTCAGGAAGCATGGGGTGAAATCTCTTCAGATTACCTCAACAAATTGACAACTAGAATGCCAAAGGTCTGCAAGGCTGTATTGCTGCAAATTGAAGAATCTTTGACGAAAGCAAAGTTTGAAGGACAATTATTATTGAAAAGAAAAATCAATATTTAAAACCTTGTCAACATCTTGACTATATTTCTTATAAAAAAAAATAAAAAAAAAAATATATCCCCCCTTCAGAGCAGGCTCAACTTGCATACAGTGGTACTGACCTCGCCTCCTCGATGTGCTCCTCGGCAGAGTCCAGCTGCTTGCTGAGCTTCTTCACCTGTTTGTAGTGGGATAAACAGTCTTTGTCATCCTGGTCCAGCTTCAGACACTCTCGGACGTGACTGCACAGAGAGAGATTTACATATAATGTAAAGCGGATTGAGATTCTTTTTCATTTTTCATAAATTTTTCATAAATTTTGAAAGAGTGAGTATTCTTTACCAACTGACAAACCTCAAGTGCCACAACCGACCACAAATACAAAAACTCAAACCAATGTTGCTCTGAAGCCCAAAACCTCTTCATTTAAATGTATTTGCTTGATAAACGTGGTTGATTCTTTGCTTAAATCACACCTCCCTATTACTAATAAATTCATGGTGAGCGTACCCTAGTGACTCCTGGTGCTCTCCCAGGCTATAATGCAGGATGCTGAGCTTGAGGAAGGCAGCTCGGTTGTCATTCCTCAGCTGGGTGGTGGGAGTCAGGTCGTGGATGGCCTTCCTGGGATCTCCCAGGCGGATGTAGCAATCAGCTCGGAGCTCCCGTGACTCAGGGTCCCAGGGGGAGAGCTGAGGAGAAAGAGAGGTAAGGTCAGTGGTGTAAATTTTCCCTTTTTATGATTTGATACAAAGACTGTAGAAGTATAGTACAGCACTGTTTGATGATGAAGGTATTGTTTAGGTGAAAAGGCATTTCTTTCCATCCTCAGACTAGGCCCTGTGACAGAGGGAGCCCCTACCTCCATGACAAGGCCCAATTTCTAGGCCCTGTGGTGGAGCTAGCCCCTACCTCTACGACGCGGTCCAGCACAGTGATGGTGGTGCTGTAGTCTCCTCTGTGGTGGGCCGCGTGGGCCTCCTCCCGCAGCTCCTCCAGCTTGTTGGCCCTCAGCAACTGGTCCCGTGCCTCCTCCTGGTCAGGGGAGCGATGCAGCTGAGGAGGAGAAGGAAGTAAATCAAATAGAATGATCAAGTTTCTGAAGAAACTGTGACATATTTATTACAAGCTTATAATTGCTATAAAAGATCAATCATATCAGGTCTAAAAATACATATCCCCACACAACACATCAAGTCTTATCTAATCCTTCAGATTCTCTTTACTTCGCCCACATCACATAATTGCAGTAACAAAATGACAATGAATAAGATTATTTTTAAGTGAAACATGAGACAGTGAAACGATATGATGGTATGAGCATTCGGAAAATACAGCAGTGAGATTTTGATTGAAATATATAGAGATATATAGAAACATAATTAATAGTATGGTAGTAGTAGCAGCATTATACACTCAGCAAAATAAGAAACGTCAACTGCGGCATCTCACAGCATGGATATTGCAATTTATTGCCCTGGCCACATCTGCAGTCCTCATGCCTCCTTGCAGCGTGCCTTAAGGCACATTCAAGCAGATGAGGAGGGACCCTGGGCATCTTTCTTTTGGTGTTATTCAGAGTCAGTAGAAAGGCCTCTTTAGTGTCCAAAGTTTTCATAACTGTGACCTTAATTGCCTATAAGTTGTTAGTGTCTTAAAGATAGTTCCACAGGTGCATGTTCATTAACTGTTATGGTTCATTGAACAAGCATGGGAAACAGTGTTTAAACCCTTTACAATTAAGAACTGTAAAGTTTTGGATATTTACGAATTTATCTTTGAAAGACAGCATTCTGAAAAATTGACTTTTTGTTGCTGAATTTAGTTGTTCTATTTCTAAGCATCTAGACTTACCACAGTCTCAAAGTCCTCCCGAGCATCCTGGGTGTTGCCCTGCTTCAGGAGGATTTTCCCTCTCTGCAGTCTGGCCTGGAAACATGGAGGCAGTTGGAGGGAGAGAGAGAGAGAGAGGGATGAATGTTGAAAGTAAGAGGAGAGAGAAACAATGAGGGAGGGAGCCAGAGAGGGTGACATGGGACACAGAGATACAGGTAAACAGGCAGAGATAGATAAAGACAGAGTTAATAACAATATCACAACATTGTGTCCATAACTGTGATTTATCATGACAACAGAGATGATTTTATTGTTGATGACTGTCTGTGTCCACTTACAGCCAGGAAGTCTGGTTTGAGCTGGATGGCTCTGGTCAGATCTGGAAGGGCTGATTTGGACTTCCCCATGGCCAGAAACACAGCTGCCCGCTTGTAGTAGGTGAGGTAGTTCTTCGAGTCTCCCTCTGAAGGGAGGTATAGGGTTGAATACATTACATCAGTAGGTGATCACATACTTTAGATCTAGCTATTTTCATGTGGCTACATTGATTACATGGCCATACATTGACTGAAAGTGTGTAGCTATAAATGGTCGATGTGTTTATCTAAGTGAAAGAGAGATCTGAAAGGATGCATGACAAAGTTGAAATACAACGATTCATCCTTTGGAAGGACTGTGTTATGCTTTGCAGCAGCCTGACTTATTTTTAAGAGAGGGTACTAACAGAGGGAGAGACAGACAGACACAAAGGCTACAGGCTGAGATCTAAGGATGTTTGAGTTATTATAACGAGTGTCTGGTTGGTAACCTTACCCACTGCATGGTGGTAGTGGGACAAAGCCTCCGCCAGTTGACCAGCGGCCAACAGCTTACGGCCCATCTCCAAGTGCTGCTCAATCTCCACATGAGTTGCCCCCAAGACACCTGAAACAACACTTTGTGTGCGTGAGCCTCTAAGAAGGCCCCAAAGCAATACATATAGCTAGTTCAGCTAACCGCATAGGAACTGACTTTAATGCAGGAAACAGAGTATGTTTTGTTGGGAAGGGGGATATTCAAAAGACAAGTGGAAAAGCAGCTAAGTTACAGCCAAAGGATTTGGGTAGCCTAGTTAGCCTACATCTAGTAGCAAGCAATGGGGGAGGCACACCTGATCATGCTGAACCCTATTACAACCGGTCGTAGCTAAGGAAATTACTGAAAACTTTAGTTACCGGTATTTTCTAGGCACAATGCAGGCAGAACTTTTACAGCACAAAACACAAGCTAACTACCTTGTCTGTCTTGTCTTACCGTCCAACTGGATGTCCAGAATGACACAGAGCAGAGACAAGTAAGACAGGACCCCGTTGAGACCTTTCCGTCGACCCGACTCCATACTTGAATACTTCAAACTTCTCCCGGAGCTGTATATTTCACGTCTCTAATTATATTGTACGCTATCATTTAAACTGTAATATCCTTCGTCGTTTTTCTTCCTGAACCTTTGAGGATAACAAGTGTTCCCATAGTCCGGTTAAGAAATAGTTCCGAGTGACACAGTGGAACGCCACTGGAAGGTTCCTGCAATTTCTTTGCGAAGGACAACACAAGTTGTTTAGACAACCAAGAGTGAGCAAAAATATAGCATGAATCTAATATATTGTTCCAATTTCTCTACGTGGCATGCCATTGAATAACTTCAGAAAATGTCAACAATCGGTGGTTTCTTAAGTGAAACTTCAACCGGTCCCGTTTACTGGCCTCCTTCACTGATTCAACCGGTCTACATTTCTTTAGTGAAGTGCAGTTCGCGAATTGTTCATTCTTTTTGAACGATTCTTTTTACCGACTCGCGAGTCAAATTCATTTTCTGTGTGATTTGTTCATTTTTGTCGTTAGTTTACCTTGCTAGTGCTGGCGTCAATGAGTCCTTACAGCATAGGCTGGCTACACGCTCTTCCGGCACAGAAGCTCCAGAGACATGATCAAACCGCCAACTGTCTGTCATATCCGCGCAAAGAAATAGATCATGAGCATAGCAAAGAAAAATACATGTTTAGAACTGATCATTGATCTCATGGTGCAAGAAATAATATAAATAATGTATTATTGAACGATATGATGGACACAGCGTTGTATAACCAAAACATACACAGCCTCAGAGCCACCTGCTCAAAAAACCCGAACTCGAGAACGAATATTTTGGAGGGGCTGCAGTTCGCGAACGATATTGTGCTTATCACCCTCACCGCAATCACGCAATACATTCCGCCAAGAGTCGTTCACAATCTAGTCCGGGGACGGCCATAACTAGACCTCGTTTCAAACGTATCATTCAATAAATCATCTTTATTGTATGCCCAGAAATCAACAAATGTACATTGTTTAAAGCACACGTTTAAAAGTCAGAGTCACAAATTACAGCTTCATAAGCCCCCTTATGGCAGGGGCTCCAAAACTTTTTCACTCGGGCCCCCTTCCAGCATCGGGAACATCACGCACCCCTCTGCGCGCGCCACGTCTATTTCTATGGGCACAATCACTGTTCATAACACAAACTGTTCACACTCCTCTTGTTGGTGGACAGAACTTTGCTGGTTTAAAGCTTATTTCCTGCAATTCTTCACATTTTGTCATGGGACGCAAATAAAATGTTGCCGTTTTAAAGCTAATTTTCTTGCAATTCTATACATTGTGCCATGTCTAATGTGTATTCATGTAATATATGAATATAGCTAAAAAATAAAACAAAAATGGGCAAGTTCATCAGGGCATTTCTGACAAGTTAAAAATAGCTATCTAAGATATGCAATGCCTAACATGACAAGAGGAGCTGATGATGCACTACTCAGTTATGAAATTGCACCTTGAGATGTGAACGAGAGAGCAAAATTACGATCTACTATTACGACTTTCAAGAGTAAGTTTAAAGACGCCCCCTCCCATGGTGAACGAGAGGCTTGTAGAATCGTGACTCTTTCGAGTTTTCAGTTCATTATTCGCCAGTTGGGCAGTAGGGGGTCCTGTGTGCTCTGGTCATAAATGAAAGAAATTAGTCGAAAGATTCGTTCTTTGAACGAGTCGAAAATATCAGAGTCAGTAATAAGAGCCGAATTCCATGACTCATTTATGTGCGGTGAGTGGCCACTGGCCAGTCCTAGCAGCACACATCCTTGTTGCCTACAAACGTGGGGCGGTCTCATTGGTTGAACTATTTTAACTCATATACGAAACTCCCATGTCATTGTATGGTACAGAATGCCGTCACTGCACAGGCAGGCAAGCCATACAGTGGAAATACCTGAAATAATCACACAAGGAAATTCATTGACAGGCCTACCCTGTGTCTAATGTTCTGTGGTAATAATAAACATATGTTTGACGATGTTCATTCCTTATTAGATATTTTTTTTTTTAAGTATTTAAAGAGGAATTGTATTGGTTGGAATTATAAAAAACTAAAACAAACATTCAGAATTGCATAATGACCACCACACCAGCAGTGTAGCCACGTGTAGGCGTTTGCCTACTCAGTTTGATCTCAGGTCTACCCAAAACATTTCCCAGAAATTATTTTCTATTGGTAATTGTATTATAATGTAATTGGCTTCCGACTATTAGTTAAAACATTTTTTTATCATACCGTCGTTTACCTCAACAACCTGGCAACCTCACGTGGCTAAACTTTGTAGCACATAAGCTAGCAAGCTCTACCATGCTGGCTTACTTGAATTGACTTACCAGCTAAGGTAATTTAGTAGTTCCAGCAATGACAAACCAATGTCGATCGCTAGGTTTAAAAAAAACAAAAAAGATGTCTGGAGAAAAGGAGTGTGTGCCAGAAAATAATTTGGATCAATCTACTGATAGCTTCCAGAATGAGACATTAACAGGTGGCGACAGGATAGAAACAACCGCAATCGCCATCACAACCGCCAATGCCACGTTGAGCCAGGCATGCTTGCCTACCCCACCGTCTCCTCTCATTCTTGATGCTGCGGGCAGGGGTGAACCTGCAGTAGGACCACCGACAGTTTTGTCTGCCGTTGATGAACTAGCAAAGTTCCCTTCAAGTATGATAAATGGCTAATCACGATGCTTCTCTTCAAGGTGATATGACCAGTTCCTGTGGATTGAGTATAGTAAAGCAAAAGATGCAATTTATTGTACCTTTTGTAGGCACTTTCCTATGGCAAATGTCGAATTCAGATTTATACAAGATGGATTTACAAACTGGAAACTCACAAGAAATGCTTGCTGCAAACACGAGAATAGTAAATGACATGCTAGTGCCCTTGCAAAATTTGAATCCTACAAGGCGACCCATGGGTCTAGAAGTCGTGGGACTGTGTTGAACCAAATCCATGGTGATGCGAACATGGATTTTATAGAAAGAAACTGTGCACATGTTAAAGTGGTCATAGATATTGTTCTAATATGTGCAAAGTAGGATATTCCACTCAGAGGTCATAGAGAAACTGAAGAGGGAATCAACAAAGGTAACTTTTTAGAAATGACATCGCCGAAATCAACAATCGATAGGATAGTCCAATTCTATGAGGGTATGTTTGGCAGCATGAGGGAAGGATGCTTTGTTGCGGAATAAGAAGCCAATTCTAGATTTAATTTTGGATTGGAGATGCTTAATGTGAGTATGGAAGGAGAGTTTACATTCTAACCAGACACCTAGGTATTTGTAGTTGTCCACATATTCTAAGTCAGAACTGTCCATAGTAGTGATGCTGGACGGGCGGGCAGGTGCAGGCAGCGATCGGTTGAAGAGCATGCATTTAGTTTTACTTGCATTTAAGAGCAGTTGGAGAGTTGTATGGCATTGAAGCTCGTCTGGAGGTTAGTAAACAGTGTCCAAAGAAGGGCCAGAAATATACAGAATGGTGTCGTCTGCGTAGAGGTGGCTCAGAGAATCACCAGCAGCAAGAGCGACATTATTGGTGTATACAGAGGGAATTGAACCCTGTGGCACCCCATAGAGACTGCCAGAGGTCCGGACAACAGGCCCTCTGATTTGACACACTAAACTCTATCTGATAAGTAGTTGGTGAACCAGGCGAGGCAGTCATTTGAGAAACCAAGGCTGTTGAGTCTGCCGATAAGAATGTGGTGATTGACAGAGTTGAAAGCCTTGGCCAGGTTCGATGAATACGGCTGCACAGTAATGTCTCTTATCGATGGCGGTTATGATATCGTTTAGGACCTTGAGCGTGGCTGAGGTGCACCCATGACCAGCTTGGAAACCAGATTGCATAGCGGAGAATAGAGGTCGAACGATTAATCGGAATGGCCAATTAATTAGGGCCGATTTCAAGTTTTCATAACAATTGGAAATCTGTATTTTTGGACACCAATTTTGCAGATTTTTATTTATTTTGTTGTATTTTTTTACACCTTTATTTAATCTGACTTGCCTAGTTCTTCTTCTTATTTTCAATGACGGCCTAGGAAGGGTGGGTTAACTGCCTCCTTCAGGGACAGAATGACAGATTTTCACCTTATCAGCTCGGGGGATCCAATCTTGCAACCTTACAGTTAACTAGTCCAACGCAATAATGGCTGGCTAGTTACCGCGCGCTAATAGCGTTTCAAACATCACTCGCTCTGAGCCTGTGGTTGTTTCCCTTGCTCTGCATGGGTAAAGCTGCTTCGAGGGTGGCTGTTGTCGTTGTGTTTCTGGTTCGAGCCCAGGGAGGAGCGAGAAGAGGGACGGAAGCTATACTGTTACACTGGCAATACTAAAGTGCCTATAAGAACATCAAATAGCCAAAGGTTAATGAAATACAAATGGTATAGAGGGAAATAGTCCTATAATTCCTATAATAACTACAAACTAAAACTTCTTACCTGGGTGTATTGAAGACTCATGTTAAAAGGAACCACCAGCTTTCATATGTTCTGAGCAAGGAACTTAAACATTAGCTTTCTTACATGGCACATATTGCACTTTTACTTTCTTCTCCAACACTTTGTTTTTGCATTATTTAAACCAAATTGAACATGTTTCATAATTTATTTGAGGATAAATTGATTTTATTGATGTATTATATTAAGTTAAAATAAGTGTTCATTCAGTATTGTTGTAATTCTCATTATTACAAATACATTTTTAAAAATCGTCCGATTAATCGGTATCTGCTTCTTTGGTCCTCCAATAATCGGTATCGGCGTTGAAGAGAAGGTACGGTGGGATTCGAAATGGTCTGTGATCTGTTTGTTAACTTGGCCTTAGAAGACCTTAGAAAGGAAGGATAGGCATAGGTCTGTAGCAGTTTGGGTCTAGAGTGTCTGGGGATGATCGTGGCAGCTTTCCAATCTTTGGGGATCTCAGACGATGCGAAAGAGAGGTTGAACAGGCTAGTAATAGGGGTTGCAACAATTTTGGCAGATAATTTTAGAAAGAGAGGGTCCAGATTGTCTAGCCCGGCTGATTTGTAGGGGTCCAGATTTTGCAGCTCTTTCAGAACATCAGCTATCTGGATTTGGGTGAAGGAGAAATGGGGGAGGGCTTGGGCAAGTTGCTGTGGGGGGTGCAGGGCTATTGACTGGGGTAGAGGTAGCCAGGTGGAAAGCATGGCCAGCTGTAGAGAAATGCTTTTTGAAATTCTCAATTATAGTGGATTTATCGGTGGTGACAGTGTTTCCTAACCTCAGTGCAGTGGGCAGCTGGGAGGAGGTGCTCTTATTTTCCATCGACTTTAGTGTCCAGAAATTTTTGGAGTTTGTGTTACAGGATGCAAATTTCTCTTTGAAAAAGCTGGCCTTAGCTTTCCTAACTGCATGTGTATATTGGTTCCTGACTTCCCTGAAAAGTTGCATATCGCGGCGGCTATTCGATGCTAATGCAGTACGCCACAGGATGTTTTTGTGCTGGTCAAAGGCAGTCAAGTCTGGAGTGAACCAAGGGCTATATCTGTTCCTGGTTCCATTTTTTTTAATGGGGCATGCTTATTTAAGATGGTGAGGAAGGCACTTTTGAAGAACAACCAGGCATCCTCTACCGACGGAATGAGGTCAATATCCTTCCAGGATACCAGGGCCAGGTCGATTAGAAAGGCCTGCTCGCTGAAGTGTTTTAGGGAGTGTTTGACAGTGATGAGGGGTGGTCGTTTGACCGCAGACCCATTACGGACGCAGGAAATGAGGCAGTGATCGCTGAGATCCTGGTTGAAGACAGCAGAGATGTATTTGGAGGGCAGGTTGGTTAGGATGATATCTATGAGGGTGCCCGTGTTTACAGATTTGGGGTTGTACCTGGTAGGTTCATTGATCATTTGTGTGAGATTGAGGGCATCAAGCTTAGATTGTGGGATGGCTGGGGTGTTAAGCATGTCCCAGTTTTGGTTACCTAACAGAATGAGCTCTTCAGATCGATGTGGGGCAATCAATTCACATATGGTGTCCAGGGCACAGCTGGGGGCAGAAGGAGGTCTATAGCAAGCGACAACAGTGAGAGACTTGTTTCTGGAAAGGTGGATTTTTAAAAGTAGAAGCTCAAATTGTTTGTGCACAGAGCTGGATAGTAAGACAGAACTCTGCAGGCTATATCTGCAGTGGATTGCAACTCCGCCCCCTTTGGCAGTTCTATTTTGTTGGAAAATTTTACAGTTAGAGATGGAAATTTCAGGGTTTTTGGTGGTCTTTCTAAGCCAGGATTCAGACACGGCTAGGACATC
This sequence comes from Oncorhynchus keta, assembly GCF_023373465.1. Classification (NCBI taxonomy): domain Eukaryota; kingdom Metazoa; phylum Chordata; class Actinopteri; order Salmoniformes; family Salmonidae; genus Oncorhynchus; species Oncorhynchus keta. The sequence goes on along the minus strand of NC_068455.1, from coordinate 63,028,272 downwards.
CGGGTTGGCAGAGTGTGCTAAAGCAGTGAATAAAAATGCATACTGCCTCCAGCTCACAGTGGTGTTTCGCGCTGATGAAGCGTGCCTTCCGTTGCCTATGCATTTGCATGGCAAATGGGAAGTGCGCTTCAATAATTGTCCATCCCACAGTTCAGCTATCTGAGCTTTGAGCACTAAATGGATAAGAGCATGGCATGCAAAGGCCTTTAGGCTGAAATCCAATTTATGCTTGATCTGGAAATGTGGTCGGAGGCACATGTGATGCAATTGTGGAGCCCCCTTAGGCATGTTGAGGCCAAATCAAGCTCCTTACCGATGTGCCTCTCAAAATGTTTAACAATGCGAAGGGCTCTGTATAGCTCCGCATTGACTTGATTGGTTGATGGTAGGTGGGGGCGGGAGGTCCTGTATATACACTAACTCACTTCAATGACAAATTCCTTCACAATAGTCCTGCTCCGCTAAGCGCAAGAAGTATGAAAGCCCTGACTTCTGAGGCTACATCGCAGTAAATGCTGTAAGGCCACTTCAGAGGTTTGATTGACCATGCAGAGCCTTTAATAGCCCCACCACACAAAACATTCACAACCTTTTCTCAACTTTATTAAGGTAATATTAAAAGTAAGTCAAGCCATTGCTTATAGGGAAAATACGAGCAGGATTGTTTCATTCAGAATGAAACAAAACAGGTTTTGCATATGCTATTTAAATAACTGGTTTAGGTTCATAAATAGGCCAACAATAATAATGATATATAATAATAATAATAATAATAATAATGATGATATAACAAAGTATAATACCCCCCAAAAAATCAGCACGTGGAAATCCTAATAACGCTTCTGCTGAACTATACAAATTTGATTATAGATGCATGCAATACATCACCATTTTTGTAAATGTACCATCCCGCACTTCCAACTCAAAACCCCTTCCTGCAGCTATGCTTATTAGTGAGCTGGACATTCAATAAACTGTGTTATAATTTCTACACAGTTTGGATTTAGTCATTTTAAAGTATATTGAATCCCTCCCCCTTAATTTTGTTATTTAAAAAAAAAAAAAAAATATATATATATATATATAAGCAATAGCGGCCAAGAAGTGCTCCGCATATGTGGGAACTCCTTCAAGACTTTTGGAAAAGCATTCCAGGTGAAGCTGGTTGAGAGAATGCCAAGAGTGTGCAAAGCTGTCATCAAGGCAAAGGGTGGCTACTTTGAAGAATTTGCTTAACACTTTTTTTGTTACTACATGAATCCATATGTGTTCTTTCATAGTTGTGATGTCTTCACTATTATTCTACAATGTAGAAAATAGTAAAAATAAAGAAACCCTTGAATGAGTAGTTGTGCCCAAACTTTTGACTGGTACTGTATGTCTAAAACACTCAAACCACCAGCAGGCGGGATTGGCTGTATGTTTGACACCTTTATACAGTACAGTATAAAACTCTCAATAGATATTGTTTAGGGAGTTGTCGAAACGTATATAATTGTTACCAGGAGGAAAATGGGGGAGGGTCATGCGTTTTGAATTTCAGTCATGGGGAGGAGGGTTTTGTCTTAAAAAAAAAAAATGAGTCCGGGGGAGGGTCATGCAAAATGTAATAGATGAAATGTCATATTTCTCAGTGTTTTGAGAATTAGTTGCTTAATATAGTATCTCGATGTGTGCCCCACATCCCTGATTCTCTGCTTGGTGTGCAATTATCAAGTACTCCTGGTGTAGTCTCAATAAAATGATCCATAGCCTATACCCCACAAACTCAAGTCTGGACCTCGAAGCCAGTTCCACTGCATTGTTCTCCTCCTAAACAGGGACTGATTTAGACCTGGGACACCAGGTGTGTGAAATGTAATTAGGTAGAACAGAGGTCCAGCAGGCTCCGGATCTCATAGGGTTAAGGGTTAAGTACTACCCTTGGCCTGTACTACAGGCTATAAGGAGAGCATGCTTGGAGAAGCACAGGGCAAAGTTATGTTTCTAAGAAAATATACTTCCCAAGTTTTTGTGCTGCTGGGATGATGTATATTAAACTGCACTGCAATGGAATAGACATTCTGAAAAATGAGCCCTGGCTTGCCCTGCTCTTGCTGATGTAAACCCTGTCGTGCTGCCTAACCAATGACTGTGGTGTGTATGTATGGTGGCATTTCAGGAGGCCAGTCAAAGCTTCTTCAGACAATACATTTTTATTTGTAAAAAGAATGCAATATCTGTGCAAGCGACTAGGCCTACTGATGTCCTGTTCAGTTTGAGAGGTAGAGCACTTAGATTAGGACTGGAGGTAATCTTGCTACTGCTATAATTGATTTTAATAAAATCAATATGTTTGGTTTCATAATGAAACTATTTGTCAGAGTTACTGACCTTTTACAATAAGCCACATTCGAGTAATTTACATAACTTACATTATTATGAAGCGGCAGCAGCGCATGGGTGTTGGGTAGGTTCACTCGAGAAGGCCTAATTCATTTATACAGTTTTTGATTTGACTTCAGGCTAATAACAAGAGGGCTTTGTGTTGGAGCCTATTTCTTCCTATTCAAGAAAAAAGAGGTAGGCCTACCTGTTTGACAGACGAAATTATAGTCTACTATCCATTGTCAACCAATTCCTTCAGTCACCATGTACTCCTTAAATATCTTTGTCATTGAAGAGCTTGGTGTGTTAAATTAACACCAGGGCTCGAATTGAGGGGGTATGCGAGGGTATTGTGGCGCTTTTGTTAAAGAAAATGGCTAAAAGCATAGGACCGGATTTATATAAAGCGATCTACATATAACGACGCTTTAGTCCGTAAAGCTTTATGCTAGAAACAACCTGTAAAATGCAGGGGGAAGACGTGACTCCGATGCACGTGGGATGTCTTTGGTTTCAATTGACGTTCGACATTTCAACAGGCTATTAAACAACATACTAATTCTAAATCAGTCAGAAGCAAGCCAGGTAGCCTAAGAAGCAACAACAATGAATTATTTAGGCTATATTATGATTTCAAAGCTATAGCCTGCCTATACATTTTGCATTTAGGCTGTATACAAAAAAAAATGATTCCTTACTATTGAATAATAAAACAAAATGCCTTTATTCTACAGTGCAGTCATTTTAACAGTACCTTTTGAATTCACTTTTAGAAACATGAGTTTGGCCAGTCTTTGGTTTGAGGATCATGCAGTGAGCTATGCATGCCTTGTGACAATACAGAGGCGGATGCAAGATGCAAGCAACGATGGTTTAATGAATACAGTTTACAGCAGCAACAGGACAGACAGACTGTACTCAGACGGAATCCAACCCAGGGACTAGGGCGCATACTCCGATGATAGCGTGCTGAGAAATCCAGGGGAGTGTGTCCGGATGGGTAGGAAGGAGCACAGCAGATAATCCACACAAAGGCGGCGAGAGATGAGCACGGACACACGACACAACCTCAGGGAAGTAACAAGCACGGACACACGACACAACCTCAGGGAAGTAACAACGATCTGACAACAAGAGACACTGGTTACAGAACATATAAAGGGAAGATAAGTGGTTCCAGCTGGCGCAGACAATCAGGCCGAGATTGGGAACCATGCCCACACAAACACAGGGGAGAGAGAGAGAGAGAGAAAGGGAGGCAGTGGATTCATGAACCGTGACAATACCCCCCTAGGAACGCCTCTTGGCGTTCCCAGGCGAATTTACCTGTCGATTGAAGTCATCGATAAGGGAGTGATCCAGAATGTCCCTAGCAGGCACCCAACTTCTCTCCTCCGGGCCGTAACCCTCCCAGTCCACCAGGTACTGGAATCCGCGTCCCCTCCTTCTGGAGTCCAAAATACGATTGACAGAAAAGGTGGGTTCCCCATCAACAAGTCGTGGCGGCGGGGGAACCGGGACCGGCGGGTTAATGCGTGCCTGAAACACAGGTTTTATTTTAGACACATGAAAGGTAGGATGAATTCTCCTATACGCTGGAGGAAGCTTGAGCCGGACCGCCGGGACTAATGATCCTGGTGACTCTGAACGGGCCGATAAATTTGGGGGCAAGCTTGTTCGAAACGGATCGGAGTGGAATGTTCTTAGTAGAAAGCCACACTCTTTGGCCAACGACGTATACCGGAGGCTTCGACCGGTGGCGATCGGCCTTAGCCTTGGTGCGCGCCCCACCCGGAGAAGAGTCTCACGGGCTCTGCTCCATGCGTGACGGCACCTCTGGATGAAAGCGTGAGCGGAGGGAACAGTGACCTCGGACTCCGTACTGGGAAAGATAGGTGGCTGGTAACCTAAACTAAACTCAAACGGAGAGAGACCCGTGGCTGCCACTGGCAACGAATTGTGAGCGTACTCAACCATAGAGAGTTGTTGACTCCAGGAAGAGGGATTCTTAGAAACCAAACATCGCAACACTCTCTCCAAATCTTGGTTGGCCCTCTCCGTTTGACCGTTGCTCTGGGGATGAAACCCTGAAGACAGGCTGACACTCGCTCCCAGTAACCTACAAAACTCTTGCCAAAACTTGGACACAAATTAGGGCCCCCTGTCAGAAACTACGTCCATCGGCAGGCCATGTAAGCGAAAGACGTGATCCACGACAGTTACCGCTGTCTCCTTGGCAGATGGTAATTTAGGCAAGGGAATAAAATGAGCCGCCTTCGAGAACCGGTCCACCACGGTCAATACAACCGTCTTGCCCTGGGAGGGCGGGAGGGCGGTAACAAAATCTAGCGCGATGTGGGACCAGGGTCTCGAAGGGACCGACAGTGGTTGGAGTAACCCATCTGGGGGTCGATTAGAAGTCTTCCCAGTGGCACAAACCGAGCAAGCCAAGACAAAACTGTGAATGTCACGAGCCATCAGTGGCCACCAAAAGCGTTGCTTAACCAAAAAGCTAGTGCGGCTGACTCCTGGATGACACGCTACGTTGGAGCAATGCCCCCACCGAATAACATCGGACCGACACCCCTCTGGCACAAACAACCGATTAGGCGGGCAACCGGGCGGAGGCGTTACCCCTTCTAAGGCCGTTTTGACCCTCGATTCAACCTCCCATGTGAGTGTGGAGACCACTAGGGTCCCGGGTAGGATGCACTCGGGAGTGGATGGGCGTTCGGAATGGTCAAAAATGCGAGAAAGGGAATCGGGTTTGACATTCTTGGAACCCGGGCGATACGAGAGAGAGAAGTCAAAACGTCCGAAAAAGAGTGCCCACCGCGCCTGCCTGGAGTTGAGTCGCTTGGCGGTTCTGATATATTCCAAATTCTTGTGATCGGTCCAAACTATAAAAGGTACCCCCGAACCCTCTAACCAATGGCGCCACTCCTCCAGTGCTAACTTCACTGCCAACAACTCTCTGTTGCCAATGTCGTAGTTGCGTTCCGCAGGTGATAACCGATGGGAAAGGAACGCGCAAGGGTGCATCTTGTCGTCAGAAGAGGAACGTTGGGAAAGTACCGCACCTACCCCCACCTCTGAAGCGTCCACCTCCACCACGAACTGACGCGAGGGATCGGGAGCTATGAGGATGGGAGCCGAAACAAAGCGGCTCTTGAGTTTGGCGAATGCAGCCTCGGCTGTATCGGACCACCTGAACGTCACTCTGGGGGAGGTTAAGGCGGTAAGAGGAGCGACTATCTGGCTAAAGTTGCGAACGAAACGCCGGTAGAAATTGGCGAATCCCAGAAACCTCTGTAGGGCCTTACGGGAATCTGGGCTTGGCCAATCCACCACAGCCTTAACCTTGTCAGGATCCATGCGAATACCTTCAGTCGAGACGATGTAACCTAGGAATGGAACGGATTGTGCATGAAAAATGCATTTCTCCGCCTTGACAAAAAGTCCATTCTCCAACAACCTCTGAAGCACTCGTCTGACGTGCTGAACGTGTTCCTGGAGAGAAGAAGAAAAAATCAGTATGTCATCCAGGTAAACATATATGAACTGATCAATCATATCTCTCAGCACGTCATTGACGAGTGCCTGGAAAACCGCTGGGGAGTTGGATAGCCCAAAAGGCATGACCAAATATTCGAAGTGCCCTCTGGGGGTGTTAAACGCGTCTTCCATTCGTCCCCCCTTATGCGAACCAAATGATATGCATTACATAAATCCAACTTAGTGAACACGGATGCTCCCTGTAACCTTTCAAAGGCTGAGGACATCAACGGTAAGGGATAGGTATTCTTCACTGTGATGTTATTCAGCCCACGGTAATCAATGCAAGGACGCAGAGATCCGTCCTTCTTCCCCACAAAGAAGAACCCCGCCCCGCTGGAGAAGAAGGACGAATGAATCCAGATATCAGAGATGTATCTCTCCATAGCCTCCCTCTCAGGAACAGAGAGTGAATATAACTTGCCTTTAGGCGGAGACTCACCTGGCAATAATTCTATTGCACAGTCATAGGGACGATGCGGAGGAAGAGAAGCAGCACGGGACTTACTGAACACCTCCTTCAGGTCGAGGTATTCAACGGGCACGTTAGACAAATCCACTGCCTCCTCTAGAAACACAGAATCAGACACAGACGAACAAGCAGACACTAAACAGGACTCAAGACACTTGTTACTCCACATGGATATAGAGTTATGACCCCAGTCAACTCTGGGGTTGTGTTGGGTGAGCCAAGGGTGGCCGAGAACTAATGGTGCAAGGGGTGAGTCCATGAGTAGGAATGATAGTGTCTCAGTGTGATTGCCAGAAGTGATGAGTGTGATAGGTTCAGTGGTGTGAGAAATGTTGGGGAGTTCTTGACCATTGAGAGCGTTGACGGATATCTTGTGCGTGAGTGAGGTGATAGGAATCTGGAGTTTGTGAGCGAGCTTGAAGTCCATGAAATTACCCTCTGCTCCTGAGTCCAGTAAGGCTTGGGTGTCGTGCGTGTGGGTGGCCCATCTTAGTCTTACCGGGAGGAGAGTAGATGAGGTCTTCTCTGTGGTGACACCACCCGATAATAGCCTCATGCTTACTACCGGGCCTGATCTTTTACCGGGCATGAGTGGATAAAGTGGCCCGCTCTACCACAGTAGAGACAGAGTCCTTGGGATCTCCGCCTCTCCCTCTCTTCCCGGGAGAGGCGAGCTCTCCCAGCTGCATGGGTTCGTGAGCGGAGGCTGAACTGGCCGTGTTCCCGCCGCTGGCATGCCAGTCCTCCGTGTCGTTATACGGTCTGTTAGGGCATGCTCGGCGGCCAATACGACTCAGACGAGCGTCGACCCTCAAGGCTAGTTCCACTAGTCCATTTAAACTCCTGGGAAGGTCCAGAACATAAATCTCCTTCTGGATCCGGTCCTCCAGCCCATGCAGGAACATGTCCCACTGCGCTCCTCGTTCCACTGACACTCTGCGGCCAGAGTGCGGAATTGGATGGAGTATTCCGATACTGAACGGTCTCCTTGGCGAAGGTCAGCGAGTAGTCTGGCCGCCTCCCTACCCGCCACGGCCCGATCGAAGACCCTTCTCATCTCCTCGGAGAGTGTCTGGAAAGAGGTGCAGCATGGGTCCTGGTTCGCCCACACCGCCGTTCCCAAAGAGCCGCTTTGCCTGATAGCAGTGTGAGTACGAATGCTACCTTAGACTGTTCACGGTTGAAGGTCCGTGGCTGCAACGAGAAATGCATGGAACATCTCGTAAGAAAAGCTCTGCAATAGTCCGGATCACCTGAATAACCCTCTGGTGTCGGTAGCCATGGCTCTAGCTGGGAATCCGGCTCTGGCGGGCGGGTTGACCTGCCGGTGTAGGTGGCGCAGCGGAACCCCTCAGATGTTGCAATTGTTGGGTCAGCTGGGATACCTGCGTCGCAAGGACTTGTACTGCCCGACCTGTGCTGGAGATGTTCTCCTCTTGTTGATCCATTCTCGTGATACTGCGGGAAATGAATTCGGTCAGACTCGTTGAACTCGCTGCATCCATGGTCTGGTCAGATCGTTCTGTGACAATACAGAGGCGGATGCAAGATGCAAGCAACGATGGTTTAATGAATACAGTTTACAGCAGCAACAGGACAGACAGACTGTACTCAGACGGAATCCGACCCAGGGACTAGGGCGCATACTCCGATGATAGCGTGCTGAGAAATCCAGGGGAGTGTGTCCGGATGGGTAGGAAGGAGCACAGCAGATAATCCACACAAAGGCGGCGAGAGATGAGCACGGACACACGACACAACCTCAGGGAAGTAACAAGCACGGACACACGACACAACCTCAGGGAAGTAACAACGATCTGACAACAAGAAACACTGGTTACAGAACATATAAAGGGAAGATAAGTGGTTCCAGCTGGCGCAGACAATCAGGCAGAGATTGGGAACCACGCCCACACAAACACGGGAGAGAGAGAGAGAGAGAAAGAGAGAGAGAGAGAGAGAGAGAGAGAGAGGGAGGCAGTGGATTCATGAACCGTGACATGCCTAGTTTGTTAAGAATTAGAATACTTTAGCAGATGCTCTTGTATTCCCATGCCCTAATCACAGACAACACAAAACAATTTTGTAACAACAATGTCATGGAATAATATAGAATAAATAAGAACATTATTTCCCAAATGAAAAAAGTTACAAGTGCATATCGCTTTTTCTTGAATTCATTAATGATCAGTTGCTTCAGTTGTAACTGGTTCTGTTGCACGACATTTCTTCAATTGATCAATAACTTTAGCACTGTTCCTATCATCCTTTTTAACAATACCCTGAATAGAAATGAAAACGTCTCCGGTGCTGCAGCATGCGCTCATTTGTTGTCATGCTCTGTTGTGGTGTTAAAAAAAGATTCTGCTTGTCTCCAGTCGTGTAGAATTGCATGAAATGCATTTATAAAAGGCACGTTTTTCTCAGCCCGAAAATAAGAGATTCATGCAGTGTTTTTATTATAATGTATATCTTTTCACCCCTACCATTGTGTGCGGTGGTCTGCGAATCCACAACCTTCTGGCTACTTATAAAACGAAGAACAGTTTCTAAAACTAGGATTGAGGGTAAATGGTAGGCATGTTCTCTGCTATCCACTTAATGTTTTAATTATTATTGTGGGTATAGGGGTTGGTCACTTGTTTTTTAACGTTCAAGGAGGGTCGGGTAATATATTTTACTGAAGGGAAGGACATTCATTTTCATTTAAGAGAAGTCCATTTTTTCTCCATTTATCCCTCATAAATAACGTACAGTCCCTTACACCTTCTCAGTAGCTGTGCGTGTAACAGTGTCTGGTAGGTTTGACACATGGTGAATGAAGGTGACCCACAGGGTCCAGTGGTGTGCCCTCTCTTTCTCAGACATAGGCGTCCTGGCCGTAGGAAGTGGCAGCCTGACTCCGTGATGGTGCAACTCCAGAGTACACTCTGCCCCTGGGCTCGTACGGTCTGAGGAAGGGAAAGGAGAGAGGAAGAATGGGTGAGGACACATAGATGTGGATCAGGAAGGATACAGACACACACATACATACACACAGTATCCACTGAACTCACTGTTTCTCAGACGTGTCCAGTTTGCAGGCACATGTCAAACATGACCCTCCAGTGAGAGCAAGAACAGCCGAGCACCAGCCAATGTAGAGGCCCTCTCCGATTTCATACCTGCAACACACAGTACGTCCTACAGTAAATCAAGTTCATAAACAGGCTTTGGAAGTGAGACTGCTCTTCTGTCTAAAATACAGCAGAGGGCAGCAGTGTGCTACTAGCCTCATTACTGCAGTTGGAATAGGCCAACAGTCTCCTCTCACTTACTTTATCCCGGGATAGAATGGGTTAAAAAAGTCCTGGGTGATGTTGAAAGCATACCAAGACACTGAGATCATTGTGCACAGGCCTGAGAGAGAAATTGCGAGAGAGCGAGAAGTTAATTGTGCACACATTGAGATTTGGCAGTTATAACACATAGAAACAGTAATTATAGTAAACTTGAGCATGCCCAGTTACCTTGAAGAAAGAAAAGCACACCACCAACGCCAACTATTCTACCCTTTAGAACCATGTCCTCTCCGGCCGCTTTAGAACACTGTACCCCGACCAGGGTGGCGACGAGCCCGATAGATCCAAAAACGACCGCTGCAATCATCAATGCTCGAGACGCCTGGATGTATCCTGCTTAAAAATAAAGACAAATTGTACAATCAAGATTTAATAAGGCTATTACATGTTTTTTTTTATATACTGTAATAATAAATACAATGATTATCAAATTGGTTTCCTATGTGATTTGTACAGAATCATATTGAGTAATGCACATTTTAATTGCCACACTTGAAACTAATAATTATGATAAATATTTAAGGATATGATGTATTGAAACAGCCTTCTGTTTTGTTGAGTAGGGAAGGTAAATTGGCACAATCAAATACCAGAATTGTGTAGTATAGAATAAATTATTTGGCAGATTTTTATCTTAACCAATTACATCTTGATTCCATCTAAATTAATTGATTATTTATGTCGTTCTTGGATAATCATATGTTTAACCACAAAGGAAAAATGTCAAAGTATTGGAAATGGGCCTTTACATATTCGTTTAACTACAACAAAACAATATCAAACATCACAGGCAATAAATCGATTTACTCTTCAAACATTGTTGCTTAATTTCTCTATTGCAATTGTTCTATTTTTTTAGTGACAAAGATTCCTATTATCTTGTGGTGCACTTGCCGTTCAGGGCCAGTAGAGAGGGGAACTCGCGGCAGTTGTGGACACCAGTTGAGTCCGTGGCACAAGACATCCATAGGTTCTCATAGATGCTCGAGGTAATGATGACGTTCCCGTCATCCGTTGAAACCTTCCAGTAACGGTTCGGTATAGCTATCCCCACCATCACCCATCCTATGAACCCAAGCAGCAAGCAAACAACCTCCAGTATAGGATCCATTTAGATTTGTCAAGTAATTGGTGTAAATAAAATCAGAAGGAGAAAGGAAAGAGAGAAAAAAATAGGATATCCTATCGTTAGCTTGTAAAATATAAAATATAAGCATATAGCTCCACAGGAGGAAATTCTGTTGAGTGTCTGCTCCCCTTCTTGGTCACGATTGTGTCAGGTTGTCAATGAGCAACAGACATGCTCAGTGATTTATGGTTGCCTACCTGTGTTCTCTCCAACCCCCTCATAAACACACACAGACACACACACACTTGTATTTGCTACATCATGGGGAAACATGTCTGGGAGGTGCCTGACAGGGACTTTCTCAAATGGTCCAGGGACATGATCCAAACTAATACACGTTTATTGTGCTTCTGCAATCTTAGAAATTGCTTGAAATATCAAGATATTATCATATTAACCACACCTGACATTTCACATCCTGCTGAGTACTTGTCAGATAGTCCACCCTAATGAGGACCAGTGATGTCATTACTATTTGCATTTCAAAGTGTGACATCACTGTGGTACTGCAGGGGACCAAGTTTCTGGTGTGTCTTTGCATTGCGTTTAATGGTTTACAACATTCTAGAGGTCGACCGATTATGATTTTTCGACGCCGATACCGATTTATTGGAGGACCCAAAAAGCCGATATCGATTAGTCGGACGATTTTAATTTTTAAAATTTGTAATAATGACAATTACAACAATACTGAATTAACACTTATTTTAACTTAACATAATACATAAATAAAATCAATTTAGCCTCAAATAATGAAACATGTTCAATTTGGTTTAAATAATGCAAAAACAAAGTGTTGGAGAAGAAAGTAAAAGTGCAATATGTGCTATGTAAGAAAGCTAACGTTTCAGTTCCTTGCTCAGAACATGAGAACATATGAAAGCTGGTGGTTCCTTTTAACATGAGTCTTCAATACACCCAGGCAAGAAGTTTTAGGTTGTAGTTATTATAGGACTATTTCCCTCTATACCATTTGTATTTCATTAACCTTTGACTATTGGATGTTCTTATAGGCACTTGTAGGCACTAGTATTGCCAGTGTAACAGTATAGCTTTCGTCCCTCTCCTCGCTCCTCCCTGGGCTCGAACCAGCAACACAACGACAACATCCACCATCGAAGCAGCGTTACCCATGCAGAGTAAGGGGAACAACTACTAGAAGGCTCAGAGCGAGTAACGTTTGAAACGCTATTAGCGTGCGGTAACTAGCTAGCCATTTCACTTCAGTTACACCAGCCTCATCTCGGGAGTTGATAGGCTTGAAGTCATAAACAGCGCAATGCTTGACGCACAACGAAGAGCTGCTGGCAAAACGCACAAAAGTGCTGTTTAAATGAATGTTTACACGCCTGCTTCTGCCTACCACCGCTCAGTCAGATACTTAGATACTTGTATGCTTGTATGCTCAGTCTGATTATATGTAACGCAGGACTCGCTAGATAATATCTAGTAATATCAACCATGTGTAGTTAACTAGTGATTATGATTGATTATTTTTTATAAGATAAGTTTAATGCTAGCTAGCAATTTACCTTGGCTTACTGCATTCGCGTAACAGGCAGTCTCCTTGTGGAGTGCAACGAGAGAGAGGCAGGTTGTTATTGCGTTGGACTAGTTAACTGTAAGGTTGCAAAATTGGTTCCCCCGAGCTGACAAGGTGAAATTTTGTCGTTCTGCCCCTGAACAAGGCAGTTAACCCACCGTTCCTAGGCCGTCATTGAAAATAAGAATGTGTTTTTAACTGACTTGCCTAGTTAAATTAAGGTATAAATACATTGGCAAATCGGTGCCCAAAAATACAGATTTCCAATTGTTATGAAAACTTGAAATCGGCCCTAATTAATCGGCCATTCCGATTAATCGGTCGACCTCTACAACATTCTCATGTTTTTAAACCCATAGGGGATAGTGGCCTAGAGGTGTGGAGAATGGTTATATATGGGATTTATATTCTGTAATCCTGAATCTGTCTCAGAAGTGAATCTTCCCTAAATACTGGTACCACAGCTACCATTGTGCAGTTCCTTACTGGCAGTTTGCTAAACAAGGTGGCTGGGTCTTAAATTGGGTCTGCTGGCCTGCTGGAGTTAAATTTGTTGGATTCCAATGTGTCAACACATCCTATACATCTTTAGGGAAGCTGTCACGCTCTAGCAAACAAAGGGATATGAGGGGTGCTCGACAACTAGACATATACTGAAGATGTTCACTGATACATTTTTTAAAATACATAATTGGATGGTGTTCAAGCACTCAACAATCAGAATATTGAGGAATGTATGCATTCATATTGCACTCACTTCATTCCTCCTGAGGACAGATGGACATCCTTGTATATCTTATAACCCTTTTATTTTGAAGGGTCATGGCACCACTACAGGACTCCAATTGCTTCCAATTACCCTAGGCCATGCCCCTTCCCTCCACACCGATTCCCACTCCCTAATCACCTCTCCTCTACTTTTTACTCCAGGTCACGCCCCTTCCCTCCACTCCCTAATCTCCTCTCCTCTACTTTTTACTCCCTTCCCTCCACTCCCTAATCGCCTCTCCTCTACTTTTTACTCCAGGTCACGCCCCTTCCCTCCACTCCCTAATCGCCTCTCCTCTACTTTTTACCCCAGGTCACACCCCTTCCCTCCACTCCCTAATCGCCTCTCCTCTACTTTTTATCCCAGGTCACGCCCCTTCCCTTCCCTCCACACCGATTCCCACTCCCTAATCACCTCTCCTCTATCTTTTTGAGTGCCAGCAGCATACCAACCTGCATCTCACTGCTGGCTTGCTTATGAAGCTAAGCAGGGTTGGTCCTGGTCACTCCCTGGATGGGAGACCAGATGCTGCTGGAAGTGGTGTTGGAGGCACTCTTTCCTCTGGTCTAAAAAATATCCCAATTCCCCTGGGCAGTGATTGGAGATGGTGTCTTTTGGATGGGATGTTAAATGGGTGTCCTGACTCTCTAAGGTCATTAAAGATCCCAAGTCACTTATTGTAAGAGTAGGGGTGTTACCCCTGGTGTCCTGGCTAAATTCCCAAGCTGTCCTTCATACCATCATGGTCACCTAATCATCCCCAGCTTACAATTGCCTCATTCTTCCCTGTAACTATTCCCCATGTTGTTGCTGTAAATGAGAATGTGTTCTTAGTCAGTTTACCTGGTTAAATAAAAACCCCATGCCAATTACCTCTCCTCTACTTTTTACCCCAGGTCACGCCACTTCCCTCCACTCCCTAATCACCTCTCCTCTACTTTTTACCCCAGGTCACGCCCATTCCCTCCACTCCCTAATCACCTCTCCTCTACTTTTTATCCCAGGTCACGGCCCTTCCCTCCACTCCCTAATCACCTCTCCTCTACTTTTTATCCCAGGTCACGGCCCTTCCCTCCACTCCCTAATCACATCTCATCTACTTTTTACCCCAGGTCACGCCCCTTCCCTCCACTCCCTAATCACATCTCATCTACTTTTTACCCCAGGTCACGCCCCTTCCCTCCACTCCCTAATCACATCTCATCTACTTTTTACCCCAGGTCACGCCCCTTCCTTCCACACCTATTTCCACTCCCTAATCACCTCTCCTCTACCTTTTTTCCCCACACTTCTGTTTCCCCATATAAGCTTCATGTTCATTCCTACCAACCATTTCAGTTCGGTTCAGGTCATGCTGGGTGACGCCATGGCGGCCCGATCCTGCCGCTGTACATGATATGATGAACTAAGTGTCCTTTGTTGTTATACTGTTTGAGGAAATGTAAGTCCTAAATAATATATATATTAGTGATGGGATAGCGCTTTCACAATATTGTGCCAAAAAAACAGTTAATTGCTCAGAGCTTCATTATCTGTTCACAATGCAAATGAGTGACATCTGTTGGTCAACAATAAATAGCAGATTATCAGAGATGTTCTCTTTCTCCACTGTTTTTAACTCTGTGGCGCAGGGGTAAGTTGTTGGCTTTACTAGCCTTACAATCAGTTGTAATGCCAAATTTCCATCATACTTGCCTTTTATGCCTTCAAATGTACTATTTTTAAATATGCATTTATGAAATAAGACAGATGCATATAGTATACTCAATAAAACAAATTTGAAAATGGTTTCAAATCGTTTTTTAAAGTGTGCCTTCAATGGGATTCGACACCCTCACATCGCTGAATGTTCCCTACTCTACCCGCTAAGTTTACCTGTAAGGTAATTTCACATTTTGCAACACACGGTTTGAAAAAAATCACTTAATCAAAATTGAGCTCAGGTGCATCCTGTTTCCATTGATCATCCTTGAGGTGTTTCTACAACTTGATTGGAGTCCACTTGTGGTAAATTTAATTGATTGGACATGATTTGGAAAGGCACACACCTGTCTATATAAGGTCCCACAGTTGACATTGCATATCGGAACAAAAACCAAGCCATGAGGATGAAGTTATTGTCCGTAGAGCTCTGAGACAGGATTGGGTCGTGGAACAGATCTGGGGAAGGGTACCAAAAAATGTCTGCAGCATTGAAGGTCCCCAAGAACACAGTGGCCTCCATCATTCTTAAATGTAAGAAGTTTGGAACAACCTAGACTCTTCCTAGAACTGTCCGCCCAGCCAAACTGAGCAATCGGGGGAGAAGAGCCTTGGTCAGGGAGGTGACCATGAACCTAATGGTCACTCTGACAGAGCTCCTCTGTGGCGATGGGAGAACCTTCCAAAAGGACAAACATCTCTGCAGCACTCCACCAATTAGGCCTTTTTGGTAGAGTGGCCAGACGGAAACCAATCCTCAGTAAAAGGCACATGACAGCCCATTTGGAGATGCCAAAAGGCACCTAACGGACTCTCAGACCATGAGAAACAAGATTCTCTGGTCTGATGAGTTCAAGATTTAACTCTTTGGCCTGAATGCCAAGCGGCATGTCTGGAGGAAACCTGGCACCATCCCTACAGTGAAGCATGGTGTTGGCAGCAACATGCTGTGGGGATGTTTTTTTAGAGGCAGGCACTGGAAGACTAGTCAGGATCGAGGGAAAGATGAACAGAGCAAAGTACAGAGTTCCTTAATGAAAACCTGCTGCAGAGTGCTCAGAACCTCAGACTGGGGCGAAGGTTTACCTTCTAACACAGTTTTAGTCACTATTTTTGTAAGGGGGCCACTTTGGGTTGAGACAATCACTCAGAGGGTCGCACAGATCTTTAATTTGACCAGTCAATAATATTGTCAGCAAAAAATTTAATAAGTGCTTTCAGAATATCCTCTCCTCGTGTTTGTCCCTGAAGGGGCAGTGAACATAAAAGTTCCTCTATGGATGACTCGTTTTGAGGGAAGCGGACCCACACACATAATTGGGCCATGTCACTTACATCAGTGCTTTCGTCAAGTGCAATACTAAAACACGGCACCACGGATATGTCAGTAATCAGTTGCCTACCGATGTCCTCGCCAGTTGCTTACCGATGTCCTCGCCAGATGCTTACCGATGTCCTCGCCAGATGTCTTCTATGCGCCTTGTTATGGTGGAGTCTGAGAGTTGCAGTCCCTTAATTTGCTTTAAAATAGCATCCTTGTTTTGTGAACTCGGCAAACAATATGTCAGCTGAGACCAAAAAAACATTATCTGACAATCTCTGCGTCTGTGAAGGCCTTCTTGTTTCTTGTGAGTATCCAAGCAATCTCATATGTTGCCCCTCGTTTTCTCTGCAACAGTGCTAGATCTGTCCATCATTTGTTGTTGCCCTTTGAGCTGTCCTTTGAGTTGCACTATTTTGTTGTTTCTGAGGTAGCTTTGTGGCGGATATGTTTTGTGAAAGTAGCATGGTGTGACTGGAAATGTTGCTCTAAATTTGTTCGTTGAAAACAATTGACTGTCTTCTGGCAAAAACGACAAAGTGAGCTAGTCCCGGCAGGTAGCCAAGTGGTTAGAGTGTTGGGCCAGTAACCGAAAGGTTGCTGGATTGAATCCCAGAGCTGACAAGGTAAAAATCTGTCGTTCTGCCCCTGAACAAGGCAGTTATCCCACTATCGACCAGTAGGCTGTCTTTGTAAATAAGAATATGTTCTTTAACTGAATTTCCTAGTTAAATAATGGTACAAAAAATACTTGTCTGTCCATTTCTTTTGGATCTTTCTGTGTTCTTCTTGAATCGACCGTATCCTTGTCTTAGCCACCGGAGCCACGTTAGCTACGTTAGCTACGTTAGCTAGCTGCATTTTCCCACCGACATCTTCCTGATTTTCCTGGTTCTCCGGTGGTTGTTCGTTCATAGCTGTCACGTTGTTCTCCAGCTCTTCCCCCTCATTTTCATTGTCAATAGATTTCTGTTTCTTTTTTTTACAAAGAAATCAATCCATGTCTACCCGACTGCAAAATGAGCTAGTAGTAAACTGATATGTGTCGGTCACTGTATGAGCAGTTACGTTCTATTTCGGCAGATGTTCTATTTCGGCCTTTCTGTTCAACAGCTGCGCTATACTGTCATCTATCGGCTGTCCAGAGAACAATAGATATATTTGAATGAAGTGATTCTGGCCTGCAATAAACACATTGAATTGAAATTGTATCATTGTTATGTATTATGGATGGAAAATAGGAAAATCACCGCAGGCCACACAATGAGTGCCACTGTTCTAACGGGACAACTACCCTAAGCACACAGCCAAGACAATGGAAGAGTGGCTTCAGGACAAGTCTTTGAATGTCCTTGAGTGACCCAGCTAGAGTCCGGACTTGAACCCGGTCGAACATCTCTGGAGAGACCTGAAAATAGCTGTGTAGCAATGCTCCCCATCCAACCTGACAGAGCTCAAGAGGATCTGCAGAGAAGAATGGGAGAAACTCCCCAAATACAGGTGTGCCAAGCTTGTAGCTTCATACCCAAGAAGATTCAAGGCTGTAATCGCTGCCAAAGTTGCTTCAACAAAGTACTGATTAAAGGGGTCTGAATACTTATGTAAATGTGATATTTCAGTTTCAAATTTTGAATACATTTGCAAAATTTCTAAAAACCTGTTTTTGCTTTGACATTATTGGGTATTGTGTGTAGATTGATGAGGGAAAAAAACAATATATTCAATTTTAGAATAAGGCTGTAACATTGCTAAATGTGGAAAAAGTCAAGGGGTCTGAATACTTTCTAAATGCTCTGTATATATTTATATTCTGGACTCTGACATTGCTCATTGTAATGTGTCTTAATTCCTGTCTTTTTATTTTGGGGATTTGCGTGTACTGTTTGTATTGTGAGATATTACTGCACTTGTTGGAACATAAGCATTTATCTACACCTACAATAACATTGATACCCTTAAATGGTGATTCAGAACCAGACGTTGGACTGTGTGATAGGCAAGCCTTGCAATGGACATATTTGGGCAATTTTAATTGACACGGCGTATGCATGTCCATCAAACAAGTGAATCTGTCACAGCAGTCATGGTGGGTAAGTTTAATTTCCTTTCTGCTCTGGCTAGGTAGCAAGCTGATTTATTGCTCACCCAGTTAGATCTGGAGTTTTAGTAGAAGCACGACAGAAAGTAGAAAATAAATCATTTCCTTCTCTTTTTACATTGGTAGCATTCGTGTAAAGCCCTATCTAAACCATTTACAATGGTCGGTCCACACTCCCCAGACTGCCATCCAGTCCCAGTTACTGTAGGTGGGATACATACAGGCCTCAGTCATACAGCGCCTTGCAAAAGTATTCATCCCCCTTGGTGTTTTTCCTATTTTGTTGCGTTACAACCTGAAATTTAAATGGATTTTTATTTGGATTTCATGTAATGGACATACATACACAAAATAGTCCAAATTCGTGAGGGGAAAAAAAACTTGTTTCAAAAACGTATTTAAAAATACAGAAAAGTGGTGCGTACATATATATGCACCCCCTTTGCTTTGAAGCCCCTAAATAAGATCTGGTGCAACCAATTACCTTCAGAAGTCATATAATTAGTTAGATTGCACACGGGTGGACTTTATTTAAGTGTCATATGATCTATCACATGATCGCAGTATAGATACACCTGTTCTGAAAGGTCCCAGAGTCTGCAACACCACTAAGCAAGGGACACCATTAAGACCAAGGAGCTCTCCAAACAGGTCAGGGACAAAGTTGTGGAGAAGTACAGATCAGGGTTGGGTTATAAAAAAATATCAGAAATCAGCATTTTATTTAATCGTCAGGGACTGGAAAACTGTTCAGAATTGAAGGAATGATGGATGGTGCTAAATACAAGGAAATGTTCTCTGTCTGTTCTCTGTCTGTTCTCTGTCTAGTTAACTTCAACAAATTTTCCCTAGAAATGAAATGGTAGAGGACACGTATAAGTTGTTTGTCATAAAATACGGTGTCTCTACCTTCATCCCGGTTCTCCTCTAGCCTCTAGCTGTATGTTTATGACAGTTTGCGATGGAACACATAAAAAAATGCTCTTTGTTAACCAGACCTTTATCTCTTCGTGATGATGTCTCCTGAAACTCTGTAAAGCCATTTTTCCTCACCGCCAATCCTGATAGGAAGGGTGCGGTCTGACACCACTGCCTTGCGTCAGTCAGGTTTATTGGCCAACTGTGTGTTATTCTGGATTGATTTTAAAGGCTTCCCTCTTGACCTTAGTTTAGACATACGTTTGCTTGTTATCAAATGTCCTGCAACAGATGGTAGCTTGTGTAAGTTGGGTGTGTTACTTGGAACTGGGTAGCTGTGAGCAACCTGCTTGTGCAACCATTTAAATATGTTAAACTATTTATTTTTTGTCGGCTGTCATAACGAGTGATATCTGCTCTCAACGTTTATGTAGTCAGACATAAACACACTAGATCAAGGACATAGGGCGACCATTGTACTTTTTGGCTCTCCGCCACCTGATAAGAGAGAGCAGCATACTTCCAGCAGTGGATTCTTCACAATCTTAATATAAAATACAACATCCACAGGCAGCAAGCAATGATTATGTCCGTACACATTGTGCCTCTCAATCTTTTAAAATGTTTTACTACTTTCTTACATTTATACAGTATAAGAAAAACAGTACAACAGGGATAACTACACAAAAATGGTTAATTGGTCACAAAATGTTCACACGCTGTAATACCATTCCTTGACCAGTGGGAGACACACACTTGCACATTTTATACAGTAAGTTCAGATTTGAATAACGAGCAAGACGATGAAAGAGAAGCCATAGCCATCTCAAAGCACGTAGGACTACCAGGATGGTTAGGCTATTATTATTTTGACCACCTATGCTGCAAGTTAATGTCCTGTAACAGAGACTGCCCTCGCAGTGGAGGTTTCGTTGAGGAGGAAGAAAATAAGTAGTAGACAACAAGTAGTAATGCAATGTCGAGGGGGCGAACGTTTATTTACAGTGCAGGTGAATATCTGGTCAACTGTGCACTATGTACATAACAAGGAAACATAACTGATAAATCAAATCATAATGAAGCTAAAATAAACCAGGCCTCAATAATACCCTGTAACAACCATGTAGCAACCTGTCCCATGCCTGGCCAAGCCAGGAATGACCAGGCTTAATGCCGTGTTCAAAACAACTGGGAATTCTGAAAATCTCCGACTTCCAAATTCAGTACATTCAAAACAATTGGGATCTCGGAAAATAACAAGTTCCGACTGGGGATTTTATGGATTTTTGTTTGAGATTCAGTCTCTCACAGTTGAAGTGTACCTATGATAAAAATGACAGACCTCTACATGCTTTGTAAGTAGGAAAACCTGCTAAATCAGCAGTGTATCAAATACTTGTTCTTCCCACTGTATATATATATATATCTCTATTAAGCAGTTCCCCCAATCAAGGCAGGGCCCCCCTTAGCAGAGCGGATATGTGGCTGTCCCACCTAGCTATCTTAAGATGAATGCACTAACTGTAATTCACTCTGGATAAGAGCATCTACTAAATGACTAATATGTAAATGTAATAAAATTGTAGAGCTTGAAGAACCTGTGTCTATGAGGGTCCAGATGCTGGCCCCCTCATCTGTGTCCTCAATACAAGTGGCATGTACTCATCGATGCCAAGGGAAGCCAAGCTTACCCCATCATTTTCTTTGAATTCGCAAGAGGCTGGATGTATCTCATTGGAGAAAGCCTCAGATGAGCTACACATACTGAGGAAGAGAGACACTGTTATGCTCCATCTATCTGATTGTGTCTAGTCAAGAAGAATACGACGTTGCTGCCGCATTCTGTATACTGGCCAACGATTATAACAGTGATTCTGATCCAACCATAAATTCATACATTGTGCCCCTGGCCTGAGATGATTGAAGTTCATTTACATTACATTACATTACAGTTCAATATGTAGCAAGATGTAGTATGCTAATGTTAACTAGCTTGCCTGGTGCATCATTGCCCATGAAAGTAAGTTAGGATAGCAAGCAAGAATTTTAGCCATGTTGCCTAGGACAACAAAAAATAAAAGTGTGGTATGTCAGAGTCAAAGACAATTTCGGCAACATGAAAGAGAGGAGGATGTCGTTGGCATTTCTATACAAGTAAGGTAGTTAATGTGTTGGGAGACAGGAAGGCAGTGGAGTAGATCGAGGACAAGGGTGATGTGCTGCCAGTGTGGGTGAGGAGTCAAACTGCAGAGTTTTGAACCATTTGAACCTTATGGAGAGAGCTTGAGTTGATGCCGGAGAGTAATGAGTTGCAATAGTCATGTCTGGAGGAGATGAATGCACGGACAGTTTGATTACTGTCCTCTTCATGTCAGATGGTCCAGCACCATCCTGAGACAATTGCTTTCAGTTTTGATGGAATTCTCGTTTCTGGATAAGGCTTGAAATGCAGGGTAAAATATTGCTAAGTTAATGACTGCATAAATCACAGGGCCCTAATTATAAACAACATCTGTGGCAGATAGTCAGTGTGCTGCTGTAACTCAAAACTGAAGTTTGTGATTCCACCTTCAGCCACATCCTGTCCAACTTGTGTGTCACTGACTAGGTGCCCTCGAAGCTCGTGCTCATTGTGGCGCCCAGCTTTGCCCATGTTCGCTGCAGCACTATCCACAGCTGCTTGGCCAGGTCGTCTGACAGGCCCTATACCTCGCCAAAGTAGTTTGACTGAGGTTCATTTTGTGCCTGTTCTTGCTGTCCATGCGGTACTCATCGTACATGAGGTCATTCCATGATCACTCCAGGAACCTAAGCTTGTGGTGGCCCTCCAGCAGCTCGGCTTGTTATAACCTTAACGAAGTGTCTGCCACCATCTGAGGCACTGCACAGGAAGGGAGGAGGAATATTAATACACAAATACATTGTTACTATACAGCAGGGCTCTCCAACCCTGTTCCTGGAGAGCTACCCTCCTGTAGGTTTTAATTCCAACCCTGTTTCTGGAGAGTTACCCTCCTGTAGGTTTTCACTCCAACCCTGTTCCTGGAGAGCTACCCTCCTGTGGAGATAATGGTGCCAAAGGGAATGGCAGACATTTTACGGGCCCTTTGCCAATTGTGCTTTTTTTTGTGTATGTTTTTGTGCTGATCTGAATTTTTTTTAACATAGTGTTTCTGCCATCATTTCCTATGACCGAAAAGAGCTTCTGGACATCAGAACAGCTATCACTAACCACAATTTGGATGAGGACTTCTACTTCAATGAGTCGGAAGCAAAATGCATATTGTTTATCGTGGATCAGGCCCAAATCAATGACACTTGAAGAAGTAGGAGACGTCGCTATAGAGGCCGGCGAGTGCGGGATACCTGACGAGACGACATCGGAGGGTATAAATCGACTCTACCCACTGTTCTATTGGCGAAAGTGGAATCACTGGAGAATAAACTGGATCCGCTCCATTCTCGACTATCCTATCAACATGATATGAAGAGCTGTAATATCTAATTTTGTAGCTGAACAAGGACATGATAAATATACACTGAGTATACCAAACCTTATGAACACCTGCTCTTTTCATGAATCCAGTTGAAAGCTATGATCCCTTATTGCTGTCACTTGTTAAATCCACTTCAATCCATGTAGATGAGGGGGAGGAGACAGGCTGAAGAAGGATTTTTAAGCCTTGAGACATTAATTATGTGTGTGCGCCATTCAGAGGGTAAATGGGCAAGAACAATTGTTTTTAAGTGCCTTTGAAATAGATATGGTAGTAGGTGCCAATGCTGCTGGATTTTTCACACTCAACAGTTTACCGTGTGTATCAAGAATGGTCCCCCACCCCAAAGGACATCCAACCAACTTGACACAACTGTGGGAAGCATTGGAGTCAACATGGTCCAGCATTCCTATGGAACACTTTCGACACCTTGTAGAGTCCATGCCCTGACAAATTGAGGCTGTTCTGAGGGCAAAAGCGAGGGTTGCAACTCATGTTTGGAAGGTGTTCCTAATGTTTTGTACACTCAGTGTATGTACACACACTACGCTGACACAAGCCCACACACACATACATTACATAAGCACACAGATATAACACACACGCACCCATACCGACACCACACGTGGACAAACACACACATGCTGCTGTTTACAATTCAATAATAGAAAAATTGCCATTTTCAATTACTTCTCAATAAATTGAAAAGTAGAAGCTATTTATTTAAAAAGTTCTAAAAATGTAGATCTTTTTTTATTCATATCACTTCCTGAATTGACTGCCTTGAGGAGCCCAATTCTGCTCTTCACAGGCAGGTGCCAGTGATCTGATAAATTAATCTGATATAATGAACAATGCATAATCTAAGATGGGTTTCCGGTCTGAAATGGACAGCTAAATGCCTTTCTGAGTAATTTGATTAGAAAATGCTTATATTAGCACCCGGGGGCAGTGGTTAATCTATCAAAACAAAATTGTGGATAAGTCTCTCCTTGTCCATAGATTTCCACTATTTTTTTTTTTTTTACCAATCAGACCAATAATTGGGGAAAAGATAAGAATTGGGATGCCTGTGTAAACGCAGCTAAATACACACATTTGCAATTTGGCTGAACTATCCCTTTAATGCACTGTCCTTCCCTGAGAAGTGCTTATCCTTTTTTCCCTGGTCTCATTACACCAACTCAAATGATAATTATTGTGCCCGATGCTTTGTCATGGTGAGTTTCAGTCATGGCCAAAGAGTTAATTAGTAGCTAGCTAACATCACTGGCGGCTTCTAAAGATAAAGAATACATAAAAACCAATAATCCTTATTCCTTCCTGTTGTAAAAATATGGCCCCAGTGAGTGAACTGAAGACTTTCTGGGGTCACACTGTGCACATTTGACACCAAACGGAATTAGGCCAGTGAACAGCCAGGCATGTTTTTTTTTTTGTCAGACTGAAACCACAGCATGTGAATGCATCATTATACTGTATTGATAAGATAAAACCATGCAGATCGATACAGGTACTAAATATACAGTGTACAAAACAGGAACACATTCCTAATATTGAGTTGCAACCCCTTTTGCCCTCAGAACAACCTCAATTCATCAGTGCATGGACTCTTGAGGTGTCAAAAGCATTCCAAAGGGATGCTGGCCAATGTTAAATCCAATTCTTCCCACAGTTGTGTCAAGTTGGCTGGATGTCCTTTGGGTGGTGGACCAACCCAGCAGCGTTGCAGTTCTTGACACACTCAAACGTTTGCGCCTGGCCCGTTCAAAGGCACGTAAATCTTTTGTCTTGCTGTTGAATTTGTTATGGATTTATTATGGATAAATGAATAAACAATATCCCCATTTTAAATAGAATTGTATCTAGGTAAACTTATACTCTGTTGTATAAGTAATAGACAATATGAGTTCATAAGAAGAAATTGTGTGACAGGACAAGGAGTAATAAAAAGTTAATGAACACCATTCCAACTAGGCAGGAACAAATGGGTTGTGGACTGTGTAAACACATAAGGTCGTTAGCCTATGGTTAACCCAACTGAAACCTAGCTTTGGGGTTTTTAGATAAGGCAGTGAGTGCATTCCTAGGGTTTCTGTTAATTAAAACTGTCAGTTCAGTGGTGATCGATAATGTTGAGGGGTCAAAAGTTATCTGGGAGTGTGTTAGTAAGTTTTCACCTTAATAATAATGTTGAGGGGATTCGGTTAAGGCAGTGAAATGACGTCATGATCTGTATATGAACTGATGCATGTGTTTAAGTGGTAGCGCGCTCCGAGTATAAATTCTATGACCTATTATTTAAAGACTGGTCTGCGTCTATTTTATGCAAACAAGAAATCTTACAAATTCTCATAAAATAGATTAAGGGCTTTCAATTGATGAAAGCACATTGTCATAATTAAATTATACTAACAATTGGTCCTTCGAGCCGGATTCCACAAACTTCTCTGTCGTCCGAAGGGAAAAGCCGAAAACCGTGCGCACGGACGAGGCTGGACTCATTATTTTAAAGTCCTGGCCTCCAGCAGAGGTTTAATAACAGGCCGGTATATATATCTTAGATCGACAGAGAACGTGACGGAATCGAACCGGCATTGCTTTTCCCAGTCTACAGGACAAAGGTAAATAGTCTTTATTCTCGAATTTGGGAGGAATTATTTAAGATATTTTTGATTGAAGGTGCTAAAGGAGTTTGGATTTAATCAATGATAGTTGCTTGAATATTTTGAACAAATACAATGGGTTTCTACTTTGTGTAACCAAAATCGATAGGAAGGAAGCGAGTCTGAAATGACTCGTGGTAAGGTGCACTACCGAAAGTAAACTAGGACTTAATCTTGGCCTTGCAAACCAAAATATTTTTTAAGGGTGGGATATAGTAAGTATTGTTAGATGGGACGGTCATTCTGTACAAATAGGATAGCCATTAATTCAATAAACATACCTAAATAAAGTTTTTACCTAATAGTCTATCTGTATATGGGAAATAGTCTGACTGTGAAAAATAGCAGATAGATATATTAAAACAGGTGAGGATAAATTAGGCTTGGTGAGAAGGCAGGGCAATTCTAGGCGAACATAATAACTGAACCCATTCAATACTGAAAGAGGTTAATATCCAGGGAGGGGAGGGTAGCCAATTCTAGAGTAGTGAGATATGAGATATTAACGTTGACAGTCCCAAGGAACAATAGTTTATAATGAGCTTATAATTGTATACGGGTGAAATGTAATGTCCAAATCAAAAGTCATCTATAGATGAGGTTTCCAGGAAGGAGAATACATACTGATTATCATTAAAGAGTCACACACATAGTCAGACAGAAAAGCAACAAAAGTAACTAAGTAACGGTAAATAGCAGATTCATAGAAAACACGGACATAGGTAAGTGATCAAATACCACAGCTACATAACGGTAAGGATTAAAGATGGGTATAAATTCCTCAAAGGAGGTGTCGGAACTAAAGGGAGACGAGAGTTATAATGTCGAGAAAAGTGGATAAGGTGAGTCAAAAGAAAAAGGGAAAATGTTTTAATTGTAACAAAATTTGACAATAATTTTGCACACCCAATTGTTCAGTTTTTGATTTGTTAAAAAAGTTTGAAATATCCAATAAATGTCGTTCCACTTCATGATTGTGTCCCACTTGTTGTTGATTCTTCACAAAAAAATACAGTTTTATATCTTTATGTTTGAAGCCTGAAATGTGGCAAAAGGTCGCAAAGTTCAAGGGGGCCGAATACTTTCGCAAGGCACTGTATATACACATAAAACATTTGTTAGGACTATTTGTTTTGGTGCAAAGGTATTTTAAAGAGGCACGCTCAAATATGGAAATTTATGAGTTTTTATTTTATGAGTTTTAATTACACAAGTGAATTTTTATTTTAAGGATAAAGGGTTCTTTAATATGTCTAATGTGGTATAGAACTTGACTATAAAAGGGTGGGTTGACTTATTGACATTGTCATGACTATCCTTTGAGGTCTGATCAGCCTCAGGGGAGAGTCATTTGTATAATGAATGTGGTCATATTGAGTTACTAGTTTTAAGGTAAATTCATTATAATGGAGTTTTGGTTAGGGGTTTAGAATTATTGTTTGAATCACCGAAGAGAAAGTGTTTCAGGATTCGGATTTACAATATTAGCTATGAAGTTTTTGAAGTGGCTATTATTGATTTGGTATTATAACAGAGAAAAAAAATCCTATTTATCATTGAGAATAAATAGGGGAAGATAAGATACATTGAGGTTTGGATAGGAGATATATTAAGCCAATAGGGCAGGGAGATATATTAATCCAATAGGGCAGGGAGATATATTAAGCCAATAGGGGAGGGAGATATATTAAGCCAATAGGGCAGGGAATTACATAGAAAAATAAGTTTCAGTTCTTAGGGGTGATAAATTACTGTAGATAAGGTATTCCACACTTTGCAACATATAAATTCATGTTATTGTCAGATAGAATACTGAGGGTCCCTGAAGGAAAGAGCTTGTTAGTGTAGGAAGGATTTTGATATGATTAGCATTTGTTTTGACTTTGTTTGGTTATTAGGAGTTTTTTTAAAATAGTATTAAATTTAACAGGAATATAGGACATCTGTGATGATTTAGGATTATTGTAAGGATTAAGATAGATTGATTAAGGAAATGTAAGGACTTTAGAGATTGCCACTCATAGACATGTTTTTTCTAAAATCAATGATTTTAGATAAAGTCAAACAGTTAGAAGCTTAGTGGTATTTGAGAGATATGAGAGAAAAGGGTTACGTTTTAAAATCGGTAAATATATATTTAAGAAAATATATAAGTAGCACAGATACTTCTTTAAAGTAGATAAGAAACTTGACAGAGTATCGGTACAGGATTGACATGAATGGACGCCCAAGGGAGAATTGGACATGTGGAAAATTAAAAGGGGCTCCTACATGATGATGTCAGACATAAGGATAATTTACTAATCTTACCTAAGTCATTGTTTAAGAGTAGGGAAGGTTGTTACCTGGGCAGAACCAGGTAACAAAGGGGGGATGGGTAAATTGTGTTCTAGGATAGGATGTGACCTACGGGATAATTAACTGATAAAAAAAATGATTAGCTAATAATAGAAATGAGAAACTGTTTGTTAACCAAACCTGTATGTCCAAGATTTTACGCACTACAGGTGAAGTCACTCAATCCAGTCCCTGAGGCCTGTTGGGGGGACCATACCAAGGACTCCTGGTGACAGCTAGCAGAAAGAACTACCCGGATTCATATCACACTGCGGGAGGGTAGGACACCTGGAAACTGTCGAACAATAACAGAGTTCGAGAGGAGAACTGGAATTAACAGAATTCTGGGGGCCATCTCTCGAATGAAAAATACCTTACCTGTCCTTTCCTCACTGTTCTTGTTCATAGAAGTGAAAATGTGTCTGACTCTTGCTAATGATGTGTTTTCTGGAAGAGGGTGGGGCTTTATAGGTGAGCTGTCCATCCTAAGCTGTACATGAACATGAACCCGAGAAGGCCAGAGGGTAATATTGACATAATTAAACAAGAAATTAGTATTAACCAAGCATAAGAGATCACTTGATCTGGATAAACAGGAAGTGAGAGTAGGATAGGGAGGGATGTCTCAGTGGAGTTCTATGTAGACCAAGTGGTGTCTGACTCCTTGGCAGTTCAGGACTAAGAGTAGCTATTATGGAAGACATCTATGCACGTCTCTGTGTAGTTCATGGAAACATGTTATAGCTCACATCATGTGAGAAGGCTACATAAATTTACATACCCAGCATGGAAGGAGATGGAGTGTAGTGAAAGTAAGGGTTTCAGTTGATAACCTAGTGCATTCCAGGTAGAAAAAGTTAGAGTAGCTGGTTGCTCTATAGGCAGCAGAATACAAGCATAGTCCCTGACAAAGCAGATACTGACTGTGGAGTTGTCCAGAGCCAAGAGCTGGTGTGGATAGTTCAGAAATGGAATTATTCACCTAAGGGAACAGCCTGTATGGTAAAGCTATTCATGGAAGCAGGAAAGCCAGATAATAAGTTGTATGGATTTGCACTATTTATATCCACATGTTCCTCTGAAATCTGAGCTTCCTCCTTTCACAGAGGCAATGGGAGACTGTATATTGTTTAATTCAGTATAGTACTCCTGAGAAATATGTGAGGTAATATCAGTACTGCAATAGGACAGATAATGTTACTTCTGATGCGACCAATGAGTGATTTGGCAGACTGGTTGAGATCTGGGGATTTCAGTAAGATAAGGAGACCCAGGGCTCACATCTGTTGAATGTGTGGGAGAATGACATGATGGCAGAGTATTACTGGCTAATTGAACAGAGGTATGTGTACTGGTACATTTTGAGAATGCCTTTTACCCTCATTCAACACCATGACATGGTGTTGACTAAACGGGAGAAAATAATTACTCAGACTGGTTCTTTTGATGATAGGGTTTGTATTAATAACATTGTGGATCCAAGGGTGGCAGATGAGATCAAAGCTATAAATTAGACCCTGATAGGATTAGTCAAGTATTTTTTTGATGGTCCACTCTCAATGAGAATGTGGATTAGATCAATTATATCTATTAAAAATCCACAGCGCTTCACCAATTATTTTAGAGATGTAATGAATGACTTGGCAGAATAGAATAGTCTTGGATGTTTGCTGGCTGAAGAGGGTGGGGTGTATAGGTAATTTGACTCCGGGATATACAGTTAGGATGGATCAGTGACTAAATCGATGACACTTCAGATGGTGATATATGGACCAATCCTAAGCTCTGACCAGTGGAATACAAAATACATGGCTTGGATGTAATAGAAGAATGCGGACAAGGAGTAATAAAAAGTTAATGAACACCATTCCAACTAGGCAGGAACAAATGGGTTGTGGACTGTGTAAACACATAAGGTCGTTAGCCTATGGTTGACCCAACTGAAACTTAGCTCTGGGGTTTTTAGATAAGGCAGTGAGTAGATTCCTAGGGTTTCTGTTAATTAAAACTGTCAGTTCAGGGGTGATCGATAATGTTGAGGGGTCAAAAGTTATCTGGGAGTGTGTTAGTAAGTTAGAATGAACTTTTCACCTTACTTTGTCCCGGTCGAGAGGAGGGGATTCGGTTAAGGCAGTGAAATATCATGATCTGTATATAAACTGATGCATGTGTTAAAGTGGTAGCGCGCTCTGAGAATAAATTACCTATTATTTAGACTGGTCTGCGTCTATTTTATGCAAACAAGAAATCTTACAAATTCTCATAAAATAGATTAAGGGCTAATTGATGAAAGCACATTGTCATAATTAAATTATACTAACACTTGCCCACTCACACCCTGATACCTACACAATCGATGTCTCAAGGTTTAAAAAATCCTTCTTTAACCTGTCTCCTCCCCCTCATCTACACAGATTGAAGTGGATTTAACAGGTGACATCAATAAGGGATCATAGCTTTCAGCTGGATTCACCTGGTCAGCCTGTCATGGAAAGAGCAGCTCTGCCAAAATTGTTCACTCATGACATACCATGCCCTTTATTCATTTCACAATTAAAAAGCACAAAGCATTGGTTCTACAGTGATAATCAAATGTGTGGTTTACTAACACTGAAAATCTGCAGGGCTTGGGGACAATGATGATCTTAATAGCTCCAATAGTGCCTTCCAGACACATACTTTAAGAAACCATACACAATTAATTCAAATGTTTTTATTTACAATCAAAACTGGAGAAAAAAAAAATGTAATCACTGAAACATCTTGGAATTTTGATACATAAAACCAAATCTGTTAGTATCATGCCACTATGATAACTTGAGTAAATGAGGTTATATTATGGATAAATAATGAGGTTATATTATGGATAAATAATGTTATCTTTACATGTTGTTTTCTTGCAGCTACAATGTCAATTAAAGACAAATGAAAGCCCTTTCCCCGAGGGCTGTTTTACTCTCGTGCACTGTTGTGGTATTCATCTTTACCCAATCCCCAAGAAAAGATGCCCCCTGAGGACAACATGAGTGATTCACATCACTACACACTTACCAGCTTGGACACTACACCACAACACTTACCTCTAAACATAAGACACTTCCCTTATTACCAATGCTTTCTCTGTCTAAATTAATAAAGACAACAACAATAATTGAAGTTAAATTGTACTTATATAAAGAAATTAATTAAAGTCCACCACATGCTTAGATGCTAACTCAGTGGCTGCTCAGGGTGCATGTTAACATACTGAGGTCAGTAAGTCAAGAGATGCCATTCAGTAACGTGTTCCATCACACTTATTTATAATGTATAATATGGAAGACAAAGTGCCACATTAAACCTCTATGAATATAGACATGTCAAATTCACTGGAATCAAATCCTGTTTAAAATATGAAGACAATTTAAGTGAATCGAAGGCTATTTTCAGAAATCAATCCCCAAAGATTGTTCCATGGACAATATGAGTGAAAAGTTTTGGGAGATCCACGGGTGGTCTTCTCATCTTGGGGAACGGCAGCCATTTCCAACTTTAGTTTGAATTTGTTATGGGGAGAAGTTTGATGAGGGCATGTCAGTCTTTCTTTGAAGTGTGTTAGCAAAACTAAGGCCCTCCCCACTCCATATTAGGACCTTGGACCATGACCCTTGGACACAGCCAATCCAATGAGGCCTGCTAATCCAGCCACGCCCAGGCCGATTCCTCCGACAATTGCCATGCCAACCAAACCATCTGTGTAGAAAAAAAGTGCCGTCAAAACATGAACATTGCCCTTATTACTGATACCTATTCAGCTTCTACCCATCCTGTGTTGTGGTAATTTCCTGTATTACTAAACATCGAGAGAGCAAACCACACACAAGTCAGAGTTATATTATAAAGTCCATCTTTAATTATATGAGCTTCACCATAGCCCTGTGACTCTCAGATCAATTCAGTGACTATAAATGAATTCTCTGAGAGTCCTTACAAAACAGTTCTTAGTATCATTTATAGCCAAGACACACCCATCTCAACTCACATGACAAAACACAGATCTTAGGAACATTACAAAGGAAGACTTTACTTGAGAGAGGAGTATCCCATAGCCAGACAGCATTAGCTATGAATTATCATTCAGTTTGCTCTCTTAAGACAAGGTTTTACTTCTCGTTCTTGGTACAACATATTACCAAACCATTACCTCATCCAATGGCATATATCAATTGTCAATTCTAGATACTACCATCTCAAATACAATCCTTCCTGGACAAGCTCACGGAGACAGTGAGCCTCTTAGGTTATATACTAGCTCAAGATAAGGGCAACCTCAGAGGGGACATACAATAGTTACAGACACATTCCCATCGAGAAGACATGCCTCCATTCTGTCCTCCTCCCCTTCTGATATTCTTCATAGCATCACATGGTTTAACAGATACATTGACATATGAAGACAAGCCTGACCACTCCCCTCTCTGGGCCCCTAGTGACTAAGCCCTAGCAGAGAAGGAATAACTTCAAACTGCCAACAGTATTATCCAAAAGAAAACATCCTAATGACAAATATCTCACATAAGCATTATTATGTAAATAAAACATCTTATTTATGAATGTTACCTAACTAATTCTGATTCAGCCATGACACCTGTCCTGCCTGATCAGTGATCAGAGAGGAAAGAATGAGAACATTACACAAATTAGACCCAGCATTGATAGGTGTTCCTTGGCCTCCCCACTCACCTTTCTTTAGAGCCTTGACTATTAGCTTCTCCAGCTCCAAGGCCTGGTTGTTGCCCGGTTCATTCTTCAGGAGAGTGCGGATATACTTCAGACCTTTCTCATAATCCTGTGATGATAAAAAATATATACATATATGGAGCGATAAAGAGATATGGAGCAATAAAGAGAGATAGAGATACAATTGAGTAAGAGGTGCTATGATATCTTCCGCAATTAACTCAAGAGATGGGAGACGGAGTCATCTATTTCATGAAAATAAGTTATCTAGTGAGCTATGTCTTATAACCTATGGGTAATATACAATAGTACAATGAACATCACCTTCAGTCTGTAGTTGGCCACAGCTAGGTAGAACAGGAAGTCTCTGGCATCGTCCTTTGATCCCTTGTTAACCAGATCTATAAAACAAATTGAGCAACAGTACCGGAAACATTATTATAGGCAGGTTAAGTAGGCCAATGCATATTGCACTATGTCAGCATTTCATTCAAATAAGTTGGAAATCCAATCACTCATATTCATAGCTATTTAGAGAGACATTTGTAAGGATATCTTACTGACAGTCTTCTGAGTATACAAATACTGTTGGCTACCCACCTTCCAACAAAACAATTCCTTTCTTAATGTCGTCAGAATATTTGCTCCGGATCAGACACCACGCATATTCAAACTTGGTCTCCTTTGACACACCCCCCTTCACCGACTCAGCATTGTACTTCTTCTCAAATTTCTGGATGGCCAAAACAGAACAAATATAGGTACCTTCAGTGGTTTCAGACACCGACTGGCAAGGGTGATATGTTAGGCCAGGGTGTTGATAGTCTTTATGCTGAATTTACAGAAGGCAGTAACAGTAAACACTCAATTGCTGTGTTACATCTCAATACTTGCTGCATTCATGTCATAACGAATCACTTTTTTAAAAAATTATGTTGACAGAGCAGTAGCTACAGTAATGTAGTCTCATAATGCGTCATGGTAATGCATGTTGTGTAAAAGCCAACTCACATGGGACAGTAGCAGACAACATCAATACAATATGATACACCTAATGTACTCAACAATTGGCTTTTAAACTTTTCATTGGATTGAAAAATCCATGAAAATGCTTCATACATATCTGTATACTGTGTAGTTGGGGTAAAAATAACATACCAGAACGCAGCTGGTGGAAGTGATGATGTGTAAGGAATAACACAGCTAGCTACTAGCAATATGGCTAACGTTAGCTAGCATATGTTTCACTTCTACAGCTACACTGTTGTAAACGTTTGATCAACTATTAACGACTGTAGCTGGGTATTTAGACACCATGCTGTCTACATAAAATACAGCTATGTTCTAAATCATGACAATAATAAAACGTAAACATACCAAAAGGTCTTCTGGAGCTACCAAATCGCTCACAACAGCCTCCATGTTTTCAGAAGTAACAGATAGAAACGCACACTTTATCACGTGACAAGCTCGATCAGTTTCCACTGGATACCACAGCCACAAAGTCCAAATTGGCTATATCAATTCAAATCATTAAAACAAAAAAAATCATTTGTGGCTGTGGTAAAGTTAAAGTCATATCATTTCCATGTTTCCAATGAAACACGTTTTTGCTACATCAATGCGAATACAAGGTTTTATTGTCACTTACACATGACGCTACAAAAACGTTAAAATCATATGGTTTTATTTAATACAAACAGACATTGGAGTGTATTGGAACATTTGACTCTTAGCCTGAAGAGTCAAACTAAACGTACTGTCCGTGGGCGTGGTGTAACGTTTGGCCAGAGGAAGGAGTGTGTAGCCAGCCAGTCAAATATTTTCTCTTTCTTCTAAAAAAAAGCGTTTTTCATTCTACGTTTTGAAGCTCCACAATGCCCCTACAGAACACATTTCCCCTTTTGTACTTTAACTATTATCGTTACAACACTGTATATAGACATAATATGACATTTTAAATGTCTCTATTCCTTTGGAACTTTTTACTGTAAAAAAAATGTATTGTTTATTTCACTTTTGTTTATTATCTATTTCACTTACTTTGGAAATGTAAACATGTCTTTCCCATGCCAATAAAGCCCTTTGAATTGAGAGAGCGAGACACAGACAGACAGACAGACAGACAGACAGACAGACAGTAGATAATGGTTATAGACAGGTCAATATGTTTAGTTTCACCAGTCTTACAAGTAATTTAGAAGGTATGATTTAGAGGGCTACAGGGCTAGTATCTCACCATGTAACAGCAATGGCAGTCAAATTCCTGTGTCCCTATTTAGAAAAATATATATATATATATATTTCTCCTTTATTTAACCAGGTAGGCTAGTTGAGAACAAGTTCTCATTTACAACTGCGACCTGGCTAAGATAAAGCAAAGCAGTGTGACACAAACAACACCAGAGTTACACATGGAATAAACAAACATACAGTCAATAAAACAATAGAAAAAGACTATATACAGTGTGTGCAAATGAGGTAAGATAAGGGAGAACAGGAAATAAATAGGCCATAGTGCGAAATAATTACAATATAGCAATAAACACTGGCGTGATAGAAGTGCAGATGATGAGTGTGCAAGTAGAGATACCGGGGTGCAAAGGAGCAAAATAAATAACAGTATGGGGATGAGGTAGTTGGATGGGCTATGTACAGGTGCAGTGATCTGTGAGCTGCTCTGACAGCTGGGGCTTAAAGTTAATGAGGGAGATATGAGTCTCCAGCTTCAGAGAATTTTGCAGATCGTTCCAGTCATTGGCAGCAGAGAACTGGAGCTATGGCTCTCTGTGTTGCTGTTCTGTTCACTAGACATTGCAACCTATTACACACACAAACACACACATACATTCCATGTGGAAATTCATTTTACTTCAATTAGAGTAAAATGTGAAATGTGCATCTGATGATAGTGGAAATGTGACGTTAGTCAGTAATATCTAAGATATTACCTTTGATTATAGCGCTCTCTGCTGTCGATATTGCGGCATCGACCAGGAACCGTCTGTAAGGGCAGTATGCCATTTCCAGTGCCCTGATGCACTTTGAAACGAGTTCCCTCAGTTTAGCGTTGTCTGTGCACGAGATATGAGTAGGATGACACAGAAGAGAATAAAATCAACACAAACGTACAAACGTAATGCTTTTAGCTCTATCTGCTCTAGACTCATATTTAGGATTGGCAGTGTGTCTAAAATACCGCTGATAATAAAATATAATGGTCTCTATTGTAGTGCACTTGCCTGCCATTGGAATCGAAAAGGGTCCTCCACAAATAGTGGACTCTACTTTGGCTTGTTTTGAAACTGAAAACGGAGATAATAGTATGACAACTTTATTTAAGTTACGATAGCGTGGTAGAAGTTGGTTTTGTTTTGCAAATGTATCATCTTACATGGGAAGGGACGAACCTACACTTGTGCAATGTTGAGCTCTATGCCATTGGTTCATGTTGACCTCTACGCCCCGTCGGTTCGATGAAGGTGTGTGTCATTTTGGGGTGAGATTTGAAATGTGCCAGCACAGCCACAGTCTCTCAACATTAGAATAATGAAATGCCTGGTTCTACTTACTACAGTAAACACACATTCAACGAATACATTCAAAGAAAATGAAATATTTTGTAAGGAGAGCAGTTTTTCTTATTTGCTAGATTTTTCTTTGCAGTGACTAAAAGGCTTGCACGCGCCACTCGCACACCAGTTTGGTGTTGGTGCCACAGAGCTCTCAAGCGTCCACACTGTGCAAACTGCAGTATCTTCACATGTTTTTGCTTATAATCATAACTTGATTAGCCTGCTTAATAGCTTACACATTAGTTCAAATGTTGAAATATTAAAGTGTTTCCCATAACCCTGTTACCCAGATCACAAAGGACACAGTATTCTGAGGCCTCAACTCATCAGAAACCAAACCTTGAACTGGCTCAAGCTACTGAATTTCACTCTATACCTGACTACATGACAAAGTAGCAGATGTCTGAATGTTGTCATTGTTCCAACTAAAAGTTGTATCAGTTTCGTATTAACCAACGTCTGTACTGATGCATGTATGTCATCTTGAGACTCAGAAGAATAATTTTTGATTTTTTTAAGAGAGAGAGAGAGAGAGATCACAAACTCAACACCATGCTGAAAACAATGAACACTCATATTACGTTGTAATACTCTATGAGAGGTACTTTACCTATTATTGAGATCAGAACAGAAGACCGACCTGGAGACCTGTCTCCATTTTTTGTGATTCCTTTAAAGCTAAAGGGAAATAGACGCAGGATTGGTATCTAAACAGTCATTTCAATGGACTTACAATCTGACTTAAAATATTTGATAGATGGGTCAGGGTTCAAAGTTTTTATTTCCTTAATTGCGACAGCAAAAACTCTGACATCTAAAGATTCCAGTTGCAGCTTATATTCACTAGACAATCGGACACTTCCAAGAAAGATAATGCATAAGATAAACACACACACTATAGTTAGCACTTATTATTACATTTGATTAACTTGACAAACTTTTTTTTGGTAACTTTATTTCAAATGCTGAAATCATAGTGAATGGATGTCCAATGCCATGGAAATGAGCACAGACCTCAAATCAGTTATTGATAAAACTATACAGTATTCAATACATAGACTAGGAAATAGCGGAGCGGTTTCTGCACAGTGCACCTTTAAAGACAGAATCCTCTTTGATTTACTGGAAAAACACTATTCAACACAAGTTTTGCTGAACAGTAGGCTGGTTTGAAATGTCTTTATTGTGGCAGGATGTGAGGAAACAGTCGCCAAGCCACCACTAACACTTCACATGAGTTTTTCCCAATGATAATGCTTATAGTACATACTGTTTATTTCTCATTGAATTCAATGGGGAAGATATTCGATTTTTTAGTTGATGTTATTAACCATATTAGTGTGTTTAGTTACAGCAAATAGACCAGATTGTCAAAAACCCTTCAGTCAAAAAGAAAGCCTCAGAATCACATGGAAAAGTCACATGAGAATGAATATGCAAAATCTGTTAGATTAATTCTAATATGTTCATGAATAATCAATAGTAGTCAACATATTGAAGATGAATCTGATGCTCATGTACAGTAGCCCACAGTGACTAAATTTACGTCCATGATTCTATTGGATTATGTTGGTGATAATAGCATTTATAATTGAAGAGGGTTTTGCTAAATTGATATTCCATTGACAACTGACACACATATGTGCAAGAGTGTTCAGCATATTCTAAAATAGTTTTGTAGTTCCAAATAAAGTGTTTAAATGCCTAATATTGCCTAATATTCTCCTTTCATCCCATTGGGACAAAATCCAACTCATAATTGCTTCATTTGGATTACTCTTGCCCAATAGCGGTGTTTTGCTGCGTTCAGGTACTAGTCGGAACTAGGATACTCTGAAATGTCCAACATGCTAACTGGTTGAATGCAGCATGTGTATAACTACAAGCATTTGTATGGAGTGTTATATTCCAAATGAGTGTTCATCATGACTGATATTACGGGTACATTTCAGCACCCTCAGTAGCTAGGTTTCCATCCAATTGGAGACAGATTTGCATTTGAATATTAAAAAACATGTCCTGACGAAAAGGACTCTGAGCCAGTGCATCATAACCCTCATATTGTTTGAAGGTACTGCAGCCTGCTCATTGATTGATGGCTCCCTAAAACCTGAAATAAGGCTCTCATAGGATTGCCTCTGATAATTCAAAGGCTGACTCTTGCAGCACTCACTGAATTGCTGATAGAGTTTGATAGCCATCACTATCACTGCACTAATGTTCAACGTGACAGAGGAAAATAATGTAAACAATGACAGTCTCATTATGGTTGGTTTGATATATACATATATTGATGTAGATTATCACGCTCAGGACCGGACTGGTTCACCTGGCATTTCGGGCAAATGCCAGATGGGCTGGTGCATTTTTAGTCTAGTGGGCCTGTCTAACTTATTTTATTTGGTTGTGCACGATGATCATTATCTGGCTAATAATGGGGGCCTTGAGGAAAAGAAATGGGCCAGTGTAGGGACCTCAAGGGAAAAGATGGGTGTTGAAAATGCCAGGGCTGATTTCTGGTCCCCGTCCGCTCCTGATCACACTACGTTTAACAAAGTGGCATAAATAGTGTATTGATGACTCAAGAAGGGCCATGCCAGAATGTCTGGCTGGTGATAAGCAGAGCTGTGTATAGAGCTACTGTCTCTCATAATAAGGTCATAGCTATGTTTAAAATATATATATATGTATTTTTTATCCTATAATTCGGCATACTTTTTACTTTTTTACCTTGAAATCAAAACAGGGCCTCATGCTCATGAATTAGGGATTTCTCTCACATATGACTGTACATGTGATGAGAATAAAGCCCACTACAGCTATACAAACATCCATGGGTCCAGGTGCAGAAGGGCACCAGCATTTGAAGCTGATGTATATGAACACCAAGACCAGGCATAAAGATCCAAGCAGATAGGGATAAAGGAATGGACCTGGGAGTCATTGAAGTACACAACACCTAGAGATGCAAAGGTAAAATGTATTTACAGGGTGGGTTCTGGGACGGGGTGATTTCAATATGACAGTTGGAAATGTATGTGTTTGAAAGTGACCCAGCCTCAAATTCCACCAAATGATGGAAGCAACAATTCTAGGGTAATGGACAACAAAGCTTACATACAGTTGGAAAGAGAGCCATTGCTATTATCTCTTCTGTGACAGCAAGGGCATCGCTGTTGACGGCTAATTACATTTTTAAGTGAAAAATAAATGATGAATAAATTAGTACACTTTCAAATTTTGTGTTGTGTTGTGTTGGAAAAAGTGAAATAATGCAGATACACCTGAATGATGAGACAGAGTGTCCTGGCAGAAGTAAGGATGTAATTATAAACTGTTATCAAAGCTCAACACAAAACTGATATTCGAAAATAAAAACTATTTTAGGCCTAAAAAGCAGAATGTTTCTGGTTAGTTACTCAAAATGTGATTGTAATGGTTGTGTTTACAAACTCTGATTTAAAAGACTCCAACAGACTTGGTCATTTGACAAGTATTTGAAAATATTTGAGTTATGCTTGATTAAGCTTGGACTTTTCACTTTTGGGACTATTCCATTGATTACATTATACAAGTCAACTCAATAAAGCACAACTCAAGTATTCAAAAGAATTTTGACCCAGGTCTGCATACCGAAACAGTGTCTCAAATAAGACGCATACGGTATACTCTAGGTCTAGTGCAGCCTATACTAATTTAATCACCATATTGTCCAATCATAGATATCAAAAGATAGGCCTACCCCGAATTGTGAATAGTTTATTTTAAAAAGTATTACATGAGAGATAATAGCTGTACAAAGAGTTGAAAGTTAAGTAAAGAGGATCCTACCGGCTGTACTCCTATGGTTCTATTTAGTAGTCAAATACCTACGTAGGGCTGTTAAAACTGAACACAGTTCATGTAAGGAATTACTTTCAGTAATGACACATGACTAAGTGAGGTAGCTGATAGTTAAAGATATATATGATAATTAGTCAGTGATAGTAGATAAGCTATACAAACACAATGATAGTGTATATAAACCTGCTGCCTGATAAAACACAAAGTGTTAGTAAAAAAAAGTACTCCGATAAGATGAAGCGTGATGAGTTACAATAATACAGTACATTTGATGAAAATGCTATTCCTCTGGCATAGAAAATACGACTGTGATCTAGAAGGAAGAACAAAAGCCCGTCAGCCAGAAAGTGCATATTCTAGATCAACATTATATCAAACAGGCAAAATGTAAGATAAATAGAGGCCAGGTTATTAAAGTGCAAGATTATTCTGTGGGGATTAGTTTCTTTATGACTCTCATCAATCATTGACATGGATTAACGGATTTTATGGCTCATAAAAATTATATTAGGGTACTGAGGTTAGATATGCTATCAATTTAATGAGTCGATAAACCAGGAATATCCATTGATATTAAAATGCCTCAGACATACATGATATATACATGATTAATACATGATTCCATATGTATTATTTCATCGTTTTGATGTCTTCACTATTCTACAATGTATAAAAAATATAAAAAATAAAGAAAAACCCTTGAATGAGTAGGTGTCCAAACGTTTGACTGGTACTGTATATACAGTTCTTTCGGAAAGTATTCAGACCCCTTGACTTTATCCTCATTTTGTTACGTTACAACCTTATTTTAATATTAATTAAATTGTTTTTTCCCTCATCAATCTACACACAATACCCCATAATGACAAAGCAAAAACGTGTTTTACAAAATCTTTGTACATTTATATATTTTTTTTATGGAAAAATTACATTTACATAAGTATTCAGACCCTTTAATTAGTACTTTGTTGAAGCACCGATTACTGCATCAAGTCTTCTTGGGTATGATTCTACAAGTTTGGCACACCTGTATATTAGGAGTTTCTCCCATCTTCTCTGCAGATCCTCTCAAGCTATGTCAGGTTGGAAGGGGAGCTTTGCTGCACAGCTATTTGCAGGTCTCCCCAGAGATGTTCGATCGGGTTCAAGTTCTCTTGCTGGGCCACTCAAGGACATTCAGAGAAGCCTGCGTTGTCTTGTCTGTGTACTTAGGGTTGTTGTCCTGTTGGAAGGTGATCCTTCGACCCAGTCCGAGGTCCTGAGCACTCTGGAGCAGCTTCTTCAAGTTGGATGGGTTCCTGCTGGTGTCCAGCAATCTTTAATTCATACCCAGATTCTCAATTAGATTGAGGTCTGGGCTTTGACTAGGCCATTCGAAGACATTTAAATGTTCCCCTTAAACCACTTGAGTGTTGCTTTAGCAGTATGCTTAGGGTCATTGTCCTGATGGAAGGTGAAACTCCATCCCAGTCTCAAATTTCTGGAAGACAGGTTTCCCTCAAGAAGTTTCCTGTATTTAGCTCCAATCCATCCTTCCTTCAATTCTGACCAGTTTCCCAGTCCCTGACGATGAAAAACATGGGGATGGTGTTCTCGGGGTGATGAGAGGTGCTGGGTTTGTGCCAGACACAGTGTTTTCCTTGATTGCCCAAAAGCTCAATTTTAGTCTCATCTGACCAGAGTATCTTCTACCATATGTTTGGGGAGTCTCCCACATGCCTTTGGTGAACACCAAACATGTTTGCTTATTTATTTCTTTAAGCAATGGCTTTTTTTCTGGCCACTCTTCCATAAAGCCCAGCTCTGTGGAGTGTATGGCTTAAAGTGGTCCTATGAACAGATACTCCAATCTCCGCTGTGGAGCTTTGCAGCTCCTTTAGGGTTTGTTGTGGCCCTCTCTTGGCAGGTTTGTTGTGGTGTCATAATCTTTCAATTTTTTAATAATGGATTTAATGGTGCTCTGTGGATTGTTCAGATGTTTTGGATACTTTTTATAACCCAATTCTGATCTGTACTTCTCCACAACTTTGTCCCTATCCTGTTTGGAGAACTCCTTGGTCTCCATGGTGATGCTTGCTTGGTGGTGTTACAGACTCTCGGGCCTTACAGAACAGATGTACTGTATATATACACTGAGATCATGTGACAGATGATGTGAGACTTAAAGTCCAACTGTGTGCAATCTATTTAATTAATTACGTGACTTCTGAAGGTAATTGGTTGCACCAGATCATATTTAGGGGCTTCATAGCAAAGGGGGAAAATACATATGCAAAATACATATGCACGCACCACTTCTCCGTTTTTATTTAGTAATTTTTTTCATTTCACCAATTTTGACTACTTTGTGTATGTCCATTACATTAAATCCAAATAAAAATCTATTTAAATTACAGGTTGTAATGCCACAAAAGAGGAAAAATGCCAAGGGGGTGAATACTTTTGCAAGGCACTGTACAGTCACTGTGGGGATGATGTTATTGATGCACTTATTGATGAAGCCAGTGACTGATGTGGTGTACAATGCCATCGGAAGAATCCCGGAACATATTCCAGTCTGTGCTAGCAAAACAGTCCTCTAGCTTAGCATCTGCCTCATCTGACCACTTTTTTATTGACAGTCACTAGTGCTTCCTGCTTTAATTGTTGCTTGTAAACAGGAATTAAGAGGATAGAATTATGATCAGATTGCCAAATGGAGGGCGAGCTTTGTACCCGTCTCTGTTTGTGGAGTAAAGGTGGTCTTGAATTTTTTCCTCTCTGGTTGCACATTTAACATGCTGATAGAAATTAGGTAAAACTGATTTAAGTTTGCCTGCATTAAAGTCCCCGGCCACTAGGAGTGCTCTGGATGAGCGGTTTCCTGTTTGCTTATGGCAGTATGCAGCTCATTGAGGGAGTTCTACGTGCCAGCATCAGTCTGTGGTGGTATGTAGACAGCTACGAAAAATACAGATGAAAACTCTCTAGGTAGATAGGGAGGTCTGCAGCTTATCATTAGATACTCTACCTCAGGTGAGCAAAACATAGACTTCCTTAGATATCGTGCACCAGCTGTTGTTTACAAATATACATAGACTGCCAACCCTTGTCAAATAAAATCAAATCAAATGTATTTATAAAGCCCTTTGTACATCAGCTGATATCTTAAAGTGCTGTACAGAAACCCAGCCTAAAACCCCAAACAGCAAGCAATGCAGGTGTAGAAGCACGGTGGCTAGGATAAACTCCCTACAAAGGCCAAAACATAGGAAGAAACCTAGAGAGGAACCAGGCTATGAGGGGTGGCCAGCCCTCTTCTGGCTTTGCCGGGTGGAGATTATAACAGAACATGGCCAAGATGTTCAAATGTTCATAAATGACCAGCATGGTCAAATAATAATAATCACAGGCAGAACACTTGAAACTGGAGCAGCAGCACGGCCAGGTGGACTGGGGACAGCAAGGAGTCTTCATGCCAGGTAGTCCTGAGGCATGGTCCTAGAGCTCAGGTCCTCCGAGAGAGAGAAAGAAAGGGAGAATTAGAGAGAGCATACTTAGATTCACACAGGACATCAGATAAGACAGGAGAAGTACTCCAGATATAACAAACTGACCCTAGCCCCCCGACGCAAACTACTGCAGCATAAATACTGGAGGCTGAGACAGGAGGGGTCAGGAGACACTGTGGCCCCATCCGATGATACCCCCGGACAGGGCCTTGTCTTACCAGAGGCTGCTGTTCTATCCTGCAAATACAGTGTATAGCCCGACAGCTGTATGTTATTCTTGTCGTCATTCTGCCACTTAAACGGTGTGCCATTCAGAAGGTGAATGGGCAAGACAAAAGATTTTAGTGCCTTTGGTAGAGGGTGCCAGGCTCAACGGTTTGAGTGTGTCAAGAACGGCAACGCTGCTGGGTATTTCACGCTCAACCGTTTCCTGTGTGTCAATGGGCCAATACCCAAAGGACATCCAGCCAACTTGGCACAACTGTGGGAAGCATTGGAGTCAACACGGACCAGCATCCCTGTGGAATGCTTTTGACACCTTGTAGAGTCCATGCCCCGACAAATTGAGGTTAAGTTCAATCTGACAGTGCTTCAGAACAAAGACATAGGAATACGCACCTTTGGACCGACCTTTGTCAATTGTGAATGATGTAGATACACCTGAATGATGAGACATTTACATTACATTTACATTTAAGTCATTTAGCAGACGCTCTTATCCAGAGCGACTTACAAATTGGTGCATTCACCTTATGACATCCAGTGGAACAGCCACTTACAATAGTGCATCTAAATCTTTTTAGGGGGTGAGAAGGATTACTTACCCTATCCTAGGTATTCCTTGAAGAGGTGGGGTTTCAGGTGTCT
The DNA here is from genome assembly GCF_023373465.1 of Oncorhynchus keta. Taxonomy (NCBI): domain Eukaryota; kingdom Metazoa; phylum Chordata; class Actinopteri; order Salmoniformes; family Salmonidae; genus Oncorhynchus; species Oncorhynchus keta. The sequence goes on along the minus strand of NC_068455.1, from coordinate 62,984,063 downwards.
CCGGAAGGTGGTGATTGACTCCGCTGTCCTGGCGTCGTGAGGGAGTTTGTTCCACCATTGGGGGCCAGAGCAGCGAACAGTTTTGACTGGGCTGAGGGGAACTGTACTTCCTCAGTGGTAGGGAGGCGAGCAGGCCAGAGGTGGATGAACGCAGTGCCCTTGTTTGGGTGTAGGGCCTGATCAGAGCCTGGAGGTACTGAGGTGCCGTTCCCCTCACAGCTCCGTAGGCAAGCACCATGGTCTTGTAGCGGATGCGAGCTTCAACTGGAAGCCAGTGGAGAGAGCGGAGGAGCGCGGGGTGACGTGAGAGAACTTGGGAAGGTTGAACACCAGACGGGCTGCGGCGTTCTGGATGAGTTGTAGGGGTTTAATGGCACAGGCAGGGAGCCCAGCCAACAGCGAGTTGCAGTAATCAAGACGGGAGATGACAAGTGCCTGGATTAGGACCTGCGCCGCTTCCTGTGTGAGGCAGGGTCGTACTCTGCGGATGTTGTAGAGCATGAACCTACAGGAACGGGACACCGCCTTGATGTTAGTTGAGAACGACAGGGTGTTGTCCAGGATCACGCCAAGGTTCTTAGCGCTCTGGGAGGAGGACACAATGGAGTTGTCAACCGTGATGGCGAGATCATGGAACGGGCAGTCCTTCCCCGGGAGGAAGAGGAGCTCCGTCTTGCTGAGGTTCAGCTTGAGGTGGTGATCCGTCATCCACACTGATATGTCTGCCAGACATGCAGAGATGCGATTCGCCACCTGGTCATCAGAAGGGAAAGGAGAAGATTAATTGTGTGTCGTCAGCATAGCAATGATAGGAGAGACCATGTGAGGTTATGACAGAGCCAAGTGACTTGGTGTATAGCGAGAATAAGAGAGGGCCTGAACAGAGCCCTGGGGACACCAGTGGTGAGAGCGCGTGGTGAGGAGACAGATTCTCGCCACGCCACCTGGTAGGAGCGACCTGTCAGGTAGGACGCAATCCAAGCGTGGGCCGCGCGGAGATGCCCAACTCGGAGAGGGTGGAGAGGAGGATCTGATGGTTCACAGTATCGAAGGCAGCCGATAGGTCTAGAAGGATGAGAGCAGAGGAGAGAGAGTTAGCTTTAGCAGTGCGGAGCGCCTCCGTGATACAGAGAAGAGCAGTCTCAGTTGAATGACAAGTCTTGAAACCTGACTGATTTGGATCAAGAAGGTCATTCTGAGAGAGATAGCGGTAGAGCTGGCCAAGGACGGCACGCTCAAGAGTTTTGGAGAGAAAAGAGAGAAGGGATACTGGTCTGTAGTTGTTGACATCGGAGGGATCGAGTGTAGGTTTTTTCAGAAGGGGTGCAACTCTCGCTCTCTTGAAGACGGGAGGGACGTAGCCAGCGGTCAGGGATGAGTTGATGAGCGAGGTGAGGTAAGGGAGAAGGTCTCCGGAAATGGTCTGGAGAAGAGAGGAGGGGATAGGGTCAAGCGGGCAGGTTGTTGGGCGGCCGGCCGTCACAAGACGCGAGATTTCATCTGGAGAGAGAGGGGAGAAAGAGGTCAGAGCATAGGGTAGGGCAGTGTGAGCAGAACCAGCGGTGTCGTTTGACTTAGCAAACGAGGATCGGATGTCGTCGACCTTCTTTTCAAAATGGTTGACGAAGTCATCTGCAGAGAGGGGAGGAGGAGGGGGGAGGGAGGATTCAGGAGGGAGGAGAAGGTGGCAAAGAGCTTCCTAGGGTTAGAGGCAGATGCTTGGAATTTAGAATGGTAGAAAGTGGCTTTAGCAGCAGAGACAGAGGAGGAAAATGTAGAGAGGAGGGAGTGAAAGGATGCCAGGTCCGCAGGGGAGGCGAGTTTTCCTCCATTTCCGCTCGGCTGCCCGGAGCCCTGTTCTGTGAGCTCGCAATGAGTCGTCGAGCCACGGAGCGGGAGGGGAGGACCGAGCCGGCCTGGAGGATAGGGGACATAGAGAGTCAAAGGATGCAGAAAGGGAGGAGGAGGTTTGAGGAGGCAGAATCAGACAGAGTCCTGGCAAAAATATTGCCGCCTACATTTGAGCTTTTATCAAAGCTTACAGTGAGGGAAAAAAGTATTTGATCCCCGGCTAATTTTGTACTTTTGCCCACTGACAAAGAAATGATCCGTCTATAATTTTAATGGTAGGTTTATTTGAACAGTGAGAGACAGAATAACAACAAAAAAAATCCAGAAAAACGAATGTCAAAAATGTTATAAATTGATTTGCATTTTAATGAGGGAAATAAGTATTTGACCCCGCTGCAAAACATGACTTAGTACTTGGTGGAAAAACCCTTGTTGGCAATCACAGAGGTCAGACATTTCTTGTAGTTGGCCACCAGGTTTGCACACATCTCAGGAGGGATTTTGTCCCACTCCTCTTTGCAGATCTTCTCCAAGTCATGAAGGTTTCGAGATTGACGTTTGGCAACTCAAACCTTCAGGTCCCTCCACAGATTTTCTATGGGATTAAGGTCTGGAGACTGGCTAGGCCACTCCAGGACCTTAATGTGCTTCTTCTTGAGCCACTCCTTTGTTGCCTTGGCCATGTGTTTTGGGTCATTGTCATGCTGGAATACTCATCCACGACCCATTTTCAATGCCCTGGCTGAGGGAAGGAGGTTCTCCCCCAAGATTTGACGGTACATGGCCCCGTCCATCGTCCCTTTGATGCGGTGAAGTTGTCCTGTCCCCTTAGCAGAAAAACACCCCCAAAGCATAATGTTTCCACCTCCATGTTTGAAAGTGGGGATGATGTTCTTGGGGTCATAGGCAGCATTCCTCCTCCTCCAAACACGGCAAGTTGAGTTGATGCCAAAAGCTCAATTTTGGTCTCATCTGACCACAACACTGTCACCCAGTTGTCCTCTGAATCATTCAGATGTTCATTGGCAAACTTAAGACGGGCATAGCTGCGTGTTGCCGCTTTCCATGTTGTCTGTTGTCTGTAGCTTGTGAGGTGTGGAAACACTTTGTTGCTTTTATGAATTTTGTCTTGCTGCTTTTTGTTCTATGTTGCTCTGTATGTATGCTATGTCTTGCTTGTCCTATGTTGCTATGTTTTGCTTGTTCTATGTTGCTATTGTCTATATTGTAATTGTTTTTAATAACCTGCCCAGGGACTGCGGTTGAAAATTAGCCGGCTGGCTAAAACCGGCACTTTTACTGAAACGTTGATTAATGTGCCTGTAAAACAAAAACAAAAACTCAAACTCATGTATATGTGCTTTCTTGAGCAGGGGGACCTTGCGGGCGCTGCAGGATTTCAGTCCTTCACATCGTAGTGTGTTACCAATTGTTTTCTTGGTTACTAGGTCCCAGCTGCCTTGAGATCATTGACAAGATCCTCCTGTGTAGTTCTGGGCTGATTCCTCATTGTTCTCATGACCATTGCAACTCCACGAGGTGAGATCTTGCATGGAGCCCCAGGCCGAGGGAGATTGACAATTCTTTTGTGTTTCCATATTTGCAAATAATCGCACCAACTGTTGTCACCTTCTCACCAAACTGCTTGGCAATGGTCTTATAGCCCATTCCAGCCTTGTGTAGGTCTACAATCTTGTCCCTGACATCCTTGGAAAGCTCTCCGGTCTTGGCCATGGTGGAGAGTTTGGAATCTGATTGATTGATTGCTTCTGTGGACAGGTGTCTTTTATACAGGTAACACACTGAGATTAGGAGCACTCCCTTTAAGAGTGTGCTCCAAATATGTTTGTTACCTGTATAAAAAGACTCCTGGGAGCCAGAAATCTTTCTGATTGAGAGGGGGGTCAAATACTTATTTCCCTCATTAAGTGACTCCCCATCCCGCATGAGGGAGCGTAATCATCGACTGACACTAATTAGCATAACGCAACGGACATAAATATTCCTAGAAAATATTTATATTCATGAATCACAAGTGAAATATATTGAGACACAGTTTAGCCTTTTGTTAATCACCCTGTCATCTCAGATTTTCAAAATATGCTTTACAGCCAAAGCTAGACAAGCATGTGTAAGTTTACCGATAGCCTAGAAAAGCAATCAAATTAAATCATTTACCTTTGATGAGCATCGGATGTTTTCACTCACGAGACTCCCAGTTAGATAGCCAATGTTCCTTTTTTTCCAAAAATATTGTTTTTGTAGGCGAAATAGCTTCACGTTTGGCTGAGAAATCGCCTGGAAATTGCAGTCACGAAAACGCCGAAAAATATTCCAAATTAGCTCCATAATATCGACAAAAACATGGCAAACGTTGTTTATAATCAATCCTCAATGTGTTTTTCAAATATCTATTCGATAATATATCCATCGGGACAATTCGTTTTTCAGTAGGACCGATTGGAATAATGGCTACCTCTGTATTTTACCTGAGAATCACTCTGGGAGCATCAGGTGACCACTTGCGCAATGTAGCCGCTTACGGGTATTCTTCAACATAAATGCATAAAACTACGTCACAATGCTGTAGACACCTTGGGGAATACGGAGAAAAGGTCATCTGGTTGATAGCCCATTCACTGCTCAATAGGGACGCATTGGAATGCAGCGCTTTCAAAACATGAGGCACTTCCGGATTGGATTTTTCTCAGGCTTTCGCCTGCAACATCAGTTCTGTTATACACACAGACAATATTTTTACAGTTTTGGAAACTTTAGAGTGTTTTCTATCCTAAGCTGTCAATTATATGCATATTCTAGCATCTTGTCCTGACAAAATATCCCGTTTACTACAGGAACGTTATTTTTCCAAAAATGATAATACTGCCCCCTAGTCACAAAAGGAAGGCAAATCAATTTATAACATTTTTGACATGCGTATTTCTGACTTTTTTTGTTATTCTGTCTCTCGCTGTTCAAATAAACCTACCATTAAAATGATAGACTGATAATTTCTTTGTCAGTGGGCAAACGTACAAAATCAGCAGGGGATCAAATACTTTTTTCCCTCACTGTATATGATTACATGAGAAGACATTTATAGTTAAAGTAACCTCAAAATTTGGCCATAGATGTTACTCATTTTAAGGTTGAATGTTACATTAGTTTGTAAAATAGTCCTAACTTTAGGCTATTTATTGTATTATGCAAACAAATAACATTTTAAAGGAGCTGTACACTGAGTGTACAAAACATTATGAACACCTGCTCTTTCCATGACATAGACAGACCAGATGAATGTTGTTAAATCCACTTCATTCAGTCTATATGAAGGGGAGGACACAGGTTAAAGAAGGATTTTTAAGCCTTGAGACAATTGAGACATGGATTGTGTATGTGTGCCATTCAGAGGGTGAGTGGGAAAGACAAACGATGTAAGTTCCTTTGACCGGGGTATGGTAGTAAGTGCCAGGAGCACCGATTTGTACCAAGAACTGCAACACTGCTATGTTTTTCACGCTCAACAGTTTTCCATGTGCATCAAGAATGGTCCCCCACCCAAAAGACATCCAACCAACTTGAACATACTGTGGGAAGCATTGGAGTCAACATGGGCCATGGGCATCCCTGTGGAAAGCTTTCGACACCTTGTAGACTTCCTGGCCTGACAAATTGAGGCTATTCTGAGGGCAAAGGGTGTTCCTAATGGTTGGTATACTCTGTGTATCTTCTGCATGGATAGTTACATCTGTGCCACTGACTTAGTCTGGCTTTAGGTCCAGTTTATGTACAAATTGATTAGTTGGGTTCACGTCTCCATCTCAACCACATACACAATAAAATCGAACTCTAAATGCATTTTAAATAACGTGTTTAGATTTGAACATTTTTATCCAATTTATTTTCCATGTAGATTCCACGTCATAATACGATGACAAATTATGTTGAAACAATGCTGATTCCACCAGTTTTTGCGCAATGGGTATCTTTTTTAATCTAAATGAAAAACATATTTTTTAAGATGGTACATATTTCAAATGAATTCACAGCGGTCTGTAGGTTTTTGATGACGAGCATTGTGACAACTAGCCCCACTCTCCCCTAATGCAAAGACATTTCTGATGTTCTCAATCAATCCATTACAATAATACACACAAAATAGTGTGTATTTCACAAGCAGATTCGTTAACAAAAACACAAATCAAGGGTCATTTGATTTTGTACGACTTACTTTCGTGCTTCGTCTTGTGACAAACTGTGTCCTGTTGGTTATTGAAGTACGTGCTGATACAGCTGCCAGTAAGAAGAGCCAGTGCCAAAGCCCAAATAATGTATTTACATATTTTGGAGCATAGACCTGCACACATACCTATCGTGCCTACCTACATGTGAAAAAAGAAGACATTGTATTGTGAAACACATTTTAATGATAGCACACATTTGTCCCCTCAAGTCAGCAAAAGGGGTTCGACCTTCGTATTATGTACACAACTTCAAATAACCTTGGCAGCTGTCCAGAACCAATAATGTTTCACAGTTTGATTATTTTGTTTTAGGATAACGCTGTGCCCTATTAAGGTCTGACCAGCAGAGATGTAAAACTAGGGCATGTATTTTACACATGAACTTATCTCCACTGCACCTAGTGGTGAACAGCAAACTGATCACTGTGCTGTGTGTTCCAAATCATTCCTCTTTGCTTAGTAGTGCTGAGTTCTCATAACTATACTGAAGGAATATATAAATGCAACATGCAACCATTTCTAAAATTTTACTGAGTTACAGTTCATAGAAGGAAATCGGTCAGTTGAAATAAATGATTTTAGGCCCTAGTCTATGCATGCCTTGGAATACAGATATGCATCTGTTGGTTACAGATACCTTGAAAAAAAGGTGGTATCAAGAATATGCATATCCTTGCGTCAGGTTCTGAGCTACAGGCAGTTAGATTTGGGTATCTCATTTTAGGCGAAAATTGAAAAAAAAAAGGTGTGATCTTTAAGAGGTAAAAAAAAAAGTATGGGTGTGGATCTGAAAACCAGTCAGTATCTGGTGTGACCACCATTTGCCTCATGCAGCACGACACATTTTCTTCGCATGAAGTTGATCAGGTTGTTGATTGTGGCCTGTGGAATGTTGTACCACTCCTCTTCAAAGGCTGTGCGAAGTTGCTGGATATTGGCGGGAACTGGAACACGCTGTCATACACTTCAATCCAGAGCATCCCAAATATGCTCAATGAATAACATGGTGAGTATGCAGGTCATCAAAGAACTGGGACATTTTCAGCTTCCAGGAATTGTGTACAGATCCTTGCGCCATGGGGCCGTGCATTGTCATGCTGAAACATGAGGTGATGGCGGGAGAAGAATGGCATGACAATGGGCCTCAGGATCTCGTCACGGTATCTCTGTGCATTCAAATTGCCATCGATAAATTGCAATTGTTTTCATTGTCCGTAGCTTATGCCTGCCCGTATCATAACCCCACCGCCACCCTGGGGCGCTCTGTACCACAATGTTGACATCAGATAACCACTCGCCCACCACACAAGTTGTGAGACCGGTTGGATATACCGCCAAATTCTCTAAAACAATGTTGGAGGCAGCTTATGGCAAATAAATTAACTTTCAATTCTCTGGCAACAGCTCTGGTGGATGTTCCTCCAGTCAACATGCCAATTGCACTCTCCCTCAACTTGAGACATCTGTGGCATTGTGTTGTGTGACAAAATTGCACATTTTAGAGTGGCCATTTATTGTCCCCAGCACAAGGTGCACCTTGATATGCCACACCTGTCAGGTGGATGGATTATCTTGGCAAAGGAGAAATGCTCACTAATATCAATGTAAACAAATTTGTGCACAACATTTTAGAGAAATTAGCTTTTTGTGCATATGGAACATTTCTAGAATCTTTTTATTTCAGCTCATGAAAGATGTTGCAATTATATTTTTGTTCAGTGTATATGCATTAAGTTAATTCAAAGAGGTATTTGTCTTTGTTATTTATGGTAGTTCCAATGGATAAAGCTATTGAACCCGATACATTTTCGTCCAAATCTGCAGCCTCTTCCAGAAAATCAGTGATTGCATGGTTGCATCATGGGTTGTACAAGCCACAGCTGTCAGTTATAAGTCTGTTAGGCATTCGCTGGATGAGGTTTCCACATAGATACAGCCCCTGGATCCTGACCGTGATTGGCCACCCTGCAGGTCAATCACTCGGCTCCGCCCCTTCTCACTGTCGCTAGTCTGGAGCCGAGCCCCGCCCAGTAGTGTGTCCCACAGTAGACCATAGCTCCACAACTAAACACACACACACACGTGCAAGCATACACACACACATACATACAAAGAAAAGCAAATATTACATCCCTGAATATAACTAGAACCGTAATACTTAAATTGCTGTATCTACCCCAGTGTGTGTGTGTGTGTGTGTGTGTGTGCGTGTGTGTGTGTGTGTGTGTGTGTGTGTGTGTGTGTGTGTGTGTGTGTGTGTGTGTGTGTGTGTGTCTCACTGAGATGTGTATATTTCTAACCTCAATGCTAATATGTGCGTCTGGGTTTCTCCTGTAGAAAATGGCCCTGATGTTGAACTCTGGGTTTCCATCCTCCTTGAACACACGTGTTCTTATGGTGTCGTCCTCACACCAGATCACCGCATACACATCTGGTGCTACACAACACAGATACAGACACAATACATAGACAGTTAGTCTCATGTTTGTAGTCTTTGTAATCTTGTGAAAGATGCACATAGAGGTTTGTATATACAATGAGATTACATGGCCAGTTGTTGGTAAAAGACACCGTTCCGTATGATGGTAATGTATTTTATGATAATGTATGTTATGATATTGATAATGCATATTATGATATTGATCATGTATGTTTATAATGTATGCTATGATATTGATAATGTATGTTTATAATGCATGCTATTGATCATGTATGTTTATAATGTATGCTATGATATTGATAATGTATGTTTATAATGCATGCTATTGATCATGTATGTTTATAATGTATGCTATTGATCATGTATGTGTCAAGCCCTGGCCTTAGTTATCTTTGTTTTCTTTATTATTTTGGTTAGGTCACGGTGTGACATGGGGGATTTATGTGCTTTGACTTGTCTAGGGGTTTTTGTATGTTTATGGGGCTGTTTCCTTTTTTAGGTAGTTTTGTATGTTTATGGGGCTGTTCCCTTTCTAGGTAGTTTTGTATGTGTATGTAGCTGTGACCTGTCTAGGTAAATTGTATGTCTATGGTTGCCTAGATTGGTTCTCAATTAGAGGCAGCTGTCTATCGTTGTCTCTGATTGGGAACCATATTTAGGCATATTCTTTGGGTATTTTGTGGGTGGTTGTCTCCTGTGTCAGTGTTTGTGCCACATGGGACTGTTTTCGGGTTTTTCCACATTGTATTGTATTGTATTGTATTGTATTGTATTCATGTTCAGTTTTTTCCTTATTAAAAACCATGGACACCTACCACGCTGTATTTTGGTCCGCCTCTCCTTCGACGGAAGAATCCCGTTACAGTATGTTAATAATGCATGCTATTGATCATGTATGTTTAACACGTATGCTATGATATTGAATGTTATGATATTGATCACGTATGTTATGATATTGATAATGAATTGATATTGATCCTGTATGTGTAAGATTATTTTACCTTTATTTAACTAGGCAAGACAGTTAAGAACAAATTCTTATTTTCAATGATGGTCTAGGAACAGTGAGTTAACTGCCTGTTCAAGGGCAGAATGACATATTTGTACCTTGTCAGCTTGGGGATTTGAACTTGCAACCTTTCGGTTCCTAGTCCAACACTCTAATCACTAGGCTACCCTGCCGCCCCATATTGGTAATGTATGTTATGATAATATTATGGCGTAATGTCACAGTGATGTAATATTTACCTGTCTGTTTAGGCTGGCTGAGTCCAGATGCTCGACGTAGGTGGACGGTGGTTACTATACTGGGCTGGGGAAGACAACACTGCCACAGTGAGGGAGCAGGCAACTCCTCTCTCAACTCACTAACAGAAGGTAGAGAGAGAGGGAGGGAGATAAATAATAGTAGTGAAGTGGAAAAGGGGGAGAATCGATACAATCAATCTGGTGCTGACATGCTAAATGCAGAGGGAAACTAAGACAAACACTTGATATTCTTAACGCCTTCATTCCTAACACATTTCATTCCTTCATTCCTAAGATACAGTACATTCTATTCCTTCATTCCTAACAATCACACCATTCCTTCATTCCTAACATTCACCCCATTCCTTCATTCCTAACATTCACCCCATTCCTTCATTCCTAACAATCACACCATTCCTTCATTCCTAACATTCACCCCATTCCTTCATTCCTAACATTCACCCCATTCCTTCATTCCTAACATTCACCCCATTCCTTCATTCCTAACATTCACCCCATTCCTTCATTCCTAACATTCACCCCATTCCTTCATTCCTAACATTCCTTCATTCCTAAGATACAGTACATTATATTCCTTTATTCACCCCATTTCTTCATTCCTAACATTCACACCATTCCTTCATTCCTAACATTAACACCATTCCCTCTTCCCACCCCTAACCTGAGTCTGAGGTGGGAATGTGAGAAGAGGCGTATCAGGAAGCGTCCGGTGGCCCCGGGCTGGAAGGTGGTGGGCAGGAGGGCGTAGCGGCCGGGGCCCAGGGACACTCGCAGGGCCACACTACGGGAGTCCATGTACACAGAGCTCGCTGCCTGCTCCACCACACACTGCACACGGCTTAGCCGGTTCACCTCCACCTGATGACAGGGGTGGAGGGTGAATGAATAGAGGGTTAAACACACACAGGAAATATGGAGTATTCACACACTCACGGTCATATGCACACACACACCTTGGGTGTACTATAGCGTTCTACAGCGGGTCTTTTGAAGCCCTGTGACTCACCCTCAGCACCTCGAAGCCGATGGGCAGATTCTCTCCTCCTCCATCCTTCCTCTTTATCCTCCTGTCCTCCTGCTGCAGACAGATCAACACCTCATCCTCCTTTCCCTGCACCTCAAACATGAACTGAGAAGGAGAGAAAGAGAGAATTGATTTATATTTTTATGTAACCTTTTTTTTAAACTAGGCAAGTCAGTTAAGAACAAATTCTTATTTAGAGAGAGAGAGAGATCAACAGTAGCAATTTTAGAGTACCACTAATATAGCTTAGTGTCAGCCATGTTGTTTTTAGCTTAGCAATGTTGTTTCCAACAGCACCACTCTGAATAGGCTTTCACAGGTCTATTTCCATGCCATTACGATTGTAGCAGTTGCCCAAATAGTTCATATTAATCCCTTACAATTTCAGCAACACAAGCTATTTGCATGCTTGTGGTATATGCATACTATATTTGAGATACTATTCTAGCATCCTGAGTGTCCTTCTCAGAATATCAAGAATGTGTTTTTCACTCGTCCGAATGTAACAACTAAATTAGGACGAGACAGTTCTCCCCCACCCAGTCATAACCAAAAATATTCTGAGGGTAGGATAAACTGGACCTCTACATGGAACCATTTAACCAGTTGTTTTGAGCATAAACCTAGCTGAATTGTAAGCTCACCTGGGGATTGTGTAAAAAAGTGTCTTTGTGGTTGATGCATCCTCCACACCTACTCTTCTTATCAGTCTGTTCATCCCATCCTCCATCCACCTCTCCCTCCTTCTTCACCCCCTCCTCCTTCCTCTTCGTCTTCTTCTCCCCTTCTTTCGCAACAACCATTTTTTCCCTCCCTCCACCACGAACAGCTCGACCTCCTCCTCCCCCTCCACCCCTCTGCCTCTCCCCCAGTCTTGCCTCTTTCCGGTCCCCTCTCTGAGTCTGGTTCAACCCCCCAGGCTTGGCAGCATTCTTCCCCAGGTTGGGCGCCTGGCGCCTGGAGAGGAGGGTGGTGCCGGGGGTGTTAGGGGCTGGAGCCCACTCCCCAGGGCAGCGTACTTCTCTCCAGTGAGTTCTGGGCCACAGCAGGGATCGTTCTACCAGACGACACACCACCACGTCTGTGAAGTAGCGGCAGAAGTCCTCAAACTCCATCCTGAGAGGAGAGGTGAAAACCCCTATTTATTTAGCTTTTCAGGATGAATTGAATTGTATTTGTTAACGTATGCTATGCATTGAGCATTTAAGTTGTTTTCTGTTAAAATAGTAACATTTATTTGACTGTTTGTTTTTACCAGAACTCCCCCACATCTCTGACTATGAGGCCCATCTTCTCCCTTTCACCACGACCAACCCGCTGCCAATGTTGAGACCTGAATGTGGCGCAAAAGGGCTCTGTGTCAGTGGTTCCCTCCATGTGTGCTTTACTATGAGACCCTCCCATTTTGTGGCCAGCCAAAATAGACAAAAACATGTTTCTAGCCAGATCCTGACATTTGTTATGACCCAAGTGAGGCTACCTTGACCTTGACCTTGACCTTGACCTATACCTATGAACATTACAGTAATAGCCCCCTCACCCCTGACTCCAGGGCCCGGTCCAGTCGGCTGTACCCCATGGGTTCCTCATGCGCACCATGCAGAGGCGAACACCAGAGCCACCCAGCAGTGACCACTCCCCCAGACGCACTTTCCTCACCGCGGTGATTCCGTAGGCATGGCCCCGCACCAGACCACAGTCTAGTACTGACTCTACTGTCTCCCCCTCCGCTGGCTGGGACAGACAGAGAGACACAGACAAAGAGAGAGAGACAGAGACAGAGGGAAAATACAGATATGCCGTACAATACACAATAGAAATACACTAACATCAATACACAATAGAAATACACTAACATCAATACACAATAGAAATACACTAACATCAATACACAATAGAAATACACTAACATCAATACACAATAGAAATACACTAACATCAATACACAATAGAAATACACTAACATCAATACACAATAGAAATACACTAACATCAATACACAATAGAAATACACTAACATCAATACACAATAGAAATACACTAACATCAATACACAATAGAAATACACTAACATCAATACACAATAGAAATACACTAACATCAATACACAATACAGGCACTCTATGAAGGTCCCCTGATTTGTTTAATAAGAGTCATGCACTATATTATAACTACACAATAAACAATACAGATCATTAATCAATAAAGGCATGTATCCGGAGTGTTTATGAGGACAGGAAAGAGGAAGGGCAGAGAGCGAACAAAGGCAAGAGAACGTGCCAGGATAGAGAGCATGCAGTGTCACTCCTGTCATGGTACAGTAAAGGTTGGTGTTAACATTGCTAGTGCTGGACTATGCTTAACATAGCCAACTGTCTCTCTATGAAGCAGAATTCACCAAGCGTTGGATTGTGAGACAGGTTACTGATGATGTGTTGTTGCAATAGTACAGTATAGTACAGTATTCAGAGGTGACCTCTCTGCTAGAATGACATTCATAGGATCTCTCTGGCCTAATCCCAAACCATTCATTACCACCCTTCATGCACATGTAATATCTAGGGCACGTGGTCACCAGTTTAGATCGAGGCCTCCAGTAATGGTCTCTGGTATTGTGATGGATTAAAATTCCACAGTCAAGCTGATCTTTTAGTACTAATTCACTGATCCAAGGTCAATTAAACATTTTCCCCTGACATGGTTGCTTTTACGTTTTGGGGACGGTAAGCTGATCCTAGAAATGTCTATTGTTCACTGACCCGTATGGAGCAGGTGATGAGGGCTCTGCGTCCATGAGCCTTGGCCAGGGTCTGGAACAGTGCCTTCCTCTGATTGAGGTGAAGGGTGAGGGCCTCCCTGTCCAGGCTTAGGGGCTCTGACACACCCCCTGTGAAGTCAATCAGGGCCTCTGCCGTGTTACCTCCTTCCAACGCCTCATAGCAGCCGTTCAACCTTGGTGAGAGAAGAGAGGGGGAGATTAGTGGCTGGGGGACAGAGGAGAGAATACGAAGGTTGGAAGACTGGGAAAGAGGGGAAATGTTGAAGGGGTGGAATGGGGTTTATTTTGTCAAGTGTGTATTTGCTGTGTGGTGTGTACTTAAGCAATAAGGCCCGAGGAGGTGTGGTATATCAAATCAAATCAAATTTTATTATTATATGGCCAATAAGGGCTGTTCCTATGCACGGCGCAAAGCGGAGTGCCTGGACACAGCCCTTAGCCGTGGTATATTGGCCATATATCACAAACCCCCGAGGTGCCTTATTGCTATTATGAACTGATTACCAACGTAATTAGAGCAGTAAAAATACAATGTTTTGTCATACCTGTGGTATACGGTCTGATATACCACGGCTGTCAGCCAATCAGCATTTAAGGCTCGAACCACCCAGTTTATAATGTATTCATTAGATAACAATTTACTAGGTGCAACTGGGACAATAAGATATTTAATTGACTGATTAACAACCTTTCTCTTAGCCAACCTGAAATCTAATTTCTCAGCTGGTTCTTGGCTTTAGCATAGTTTAAAGTCTCACTTGGCGTAGGCCTTCTCCAGCAGGGCGCTCCAGAACTCCCGTGGCGTGGCTGAGCGGCAGAAGAGCAGCGTTCCGTCCTCACTGACCGGCAGGCGGTCGTCCACCACCACGTCTGTCCAGCGCCCCAGCCGCCAGAAGCGGAAGTGGAAGATTCCGGCGTACAGGTCGGGACGCTTGAGGTTCCACTCCTGCTCCGCGTGGTCAGGAATCACCTGGTAGTTTAAACCAATCAAATACATGTTTTTATGTTTGTTTTCAGGGGTGGTTACTGAATGTGTTATTACAGTGGTCACAGGGTGTGCAGGTTTTTGGTCCAGCCCAGCGCTAACATGTCAGATTAAGCTATAAGCAACTGATCATCAAGACCTCTCAGTGAAAATTAAATAAAATCAGTGACCAGGAAGTAAACCAGTGAGGTGACCTACAGAGAATTGGCTTCTGCCCTTTGACCCCTCACCTTCTTCCAAAGTGAGGGTTCTGAGGCCAGACAGGAAGTTGCCGCCACCATCCAGCAGTTACCCAGACTGCCTTGGTGCAGATCCCGCGTGCTGATGCCGTCCACAAAGAGACGAGGGTCCTTACACAGCTCCTGGGAGAGAGAGAGAGAGAGAATTCTAATGTATTATAGGCCCAAAAGTAAACTGGGTGCAACATACTGTACAGTACAGTAAGCCAATTGGATCTAGTTTATCTTGTCATGGTGCCATTGTAATTGTCAGGACTAGTGTGTTAATCCAGTTTACTCTTATTTGACTTTGATGTCAGAGCAATGTAGAAGAGAGATCCTGTCCAATTGGAGCTGTTGATCTTAGTTTTGACAGTATCAGGTCACAGCAGAGTTATAAGGATACACACACTCATACACTAACACACACACACAGGACATAACTTGTACAAATGTAACTTTAGAAAAGTTATGAACTTCATTTTCCCTTAGATGATATCATGTTCAACCTACTGGATGAAGTATGAACCTGACTGGATGATAGCTGAGGAAGGGAAGTTCACAGTGTCCAAGCATCCTGTGTGTGTGTGTGCACGTGCGCGATTATGTGAGTGAGTCTGTGTCTCACTGCAGAGTGAGGTGACAGATGTCATCCTATCATTTGACCCCCGATGGATGAACGCTTAAAATTCCTGCACAGAGCATGAGGAACCCACTACAGAAAAGAGTGAGGTTAGCTACCACCTATAGTATCAGGCATGTGCACAGATAGGGCTCAACCAGTCCTCTAGGGCTCAACCAGTCCTCTAGCACCGACCCTTTTGCCCTCCTACAGAAAAGTGCCCTGTCAGCTCTGTGGATTTTTAAATGTATTTTTTGACTTACTTTTGACTTACTTTTTTATTACTTTTAACATTTTATTTTGAGTCTCTTTTCATTTTGCTTTTCATTTGAAGTGAAATGATTTGCACATCAAACTAGCTAATTCCATAAGCTCTTGAATATCAGAAAATTCCCCTTCCGCCCTACTGCCGGGGAGACTTGAATACTCGTAGGAGCAAAGTGCGAAACAGTAGACAGAAATTTTTTGAACATTTTAAAAGGCATTTCCTTGCAATTCTACACAGTTTGGCATTACTTATTTAATACATTTTAAAAAAAATTATGAATGAAATATTTGGCTACAGAAGTGACAGTTCTTACCGATCTCTACATCTTCCATCCAAAAACAAGTCCCCGCCTCCCCGTGGCAGTTTTGTCTATGAATAGGAGGCTACTTTTGAGTTGGATGTGTCATGTGTCTCTCACCGTTAAGGTGCCCCCATACTAGTTTCGGTTTGCCCCCATACTAGTTTCGGTTTGCTCCTAGCAGAGCTCGGCTTGACAAATTGGACGTCTGTGACACACATACTCCCTCGCATATGACCTTTTCTTGAAAAACTAGAAAAAGCATCAATATTTGTCCCTCTTGAGGCGCTGTAGCAAAATAGTCTAAGTAATCTAAGATAAATCAAGAAATCTGTCATTCATTTGGATGTTTTTGCAGAGGAAGTATTAGTTGTGCAATTTTACATCTAACTAAGATTTTTGGTGCAGTATTTATCAAGTGAAAAAATGTACAGGAAAACTAATTGAATGACACTTCATTGAAGAATCCCATCCATCCTGTCCGTACTGTTGACCAATCACCGACAAAGGGGCATAGACTTCGGCTACCTAACGCCGACCCGCTGAACACAAAACACCACAACATTTAGCTAGCTAGCATACTAACATCTAATATTAACATAATTACATATTAACAACATATAAACATTCTCCCATCATTCGCTGATAGCTGAAAGTCATTCATTTCCCGATGTCAATCATCTGTCACCGTCTCTAGGCCTAGTAGTCAATGGCACCAGCTGGCTTACAATCTGTGATGATGAGTGACTGTGTTGTTGCAGAAAATAAATAGGCATGAAAATGCTGAAATGTTGGCTACAGAGGCAGTTAAGACACTACCTGTAAGTACAGTATTATATATTTAGCAATACAATCAACATCAGACCTCTTATAATTTGTGTATCTTGTATGTACAGTGCATTCGGAAAGTACTCAGCCCCCTTCACTTGTTACGTTACAACCTTATTCTAAAATGGATTAAATCGATTTTTCCCCCTCAACAATCTACACACAATATCCCATAATGACAAAGCAAAAACAGGGTTTTAGAAATGCTATCAAAAAAAAAGATTTAAAAAACCTTTACTCAATACTTTGTTGAAGCACCTTTGGCAGTGATTACAGCATTGAGTCTTCTTAGGTATGATGCTACAAGCTTGGCACACCTGTATTTGGGGAGATTCTCCCATTCTTCTCTGCAGATCCTCTCAAGCGCTGTCAGGTTGGATGGGGAGCGTCGCTGCACAGCTATTTTGAGGTCTCTCCAGAGATGTTTGATCGGGTTCTAGTCTGGGCTCTGGCTGTGTCACTCAAGGACATTCAGAGACTTGTCCTGAAGCCACTCCTGCATTGTCTTGGCTGTGTGCTCAGGGTCGTTGTCCTGTTGGAAGGTGAACCTTCGCCCCAGTCTGAGGTCCTGAGTGCTCTGTAGCAGGATCAAGGATCACCAAGGATCTCTCTGTTCTTTTCTCCGTTAATCTTTCCCTCGATCCTGACTAGTCTCCCTGCCGTTGAAAAACATCCCAACAGCATGATGCTACCACCATCATGCTTCAGCATAGGGATGGTGCCAGGTTTCCTCCAGACGTGACGCTTGTCATTCAGGTCAAAGAGATCAATCTTGGTTTCATCAGACCAGAGAATCTTGTTTCTCATGGTCAGAGTCATTTAGGTGCCTTTTGGCAAACTCCAAACTCCGGGCTGTGATGTGCCTTTTACTGAGGAGTGGGTTCCGTCTGGCCACTCTACCATAAATGCCTAATTGGTGGAGTGCTGCAGAGATGGTTGTCCTTCTGGAAGGTACTCTGAAAGGAACTCTGGAGCGCTGTCAGAGTGCCCATCGGATTCTTGGTCACCTCCCTGGCCAAGGCCCCTTTCCCTTCATTGCTCAGTTTGGCCGGGCAGACAGCTCAAGGAATAGTCTTGGTGGATGGACGATTTCTTCCATTAAATAATGATGGAATCCACTGTGTTCTTGGGGACTTTCAATAATGCAGAAATGTTTTGGTACCCTTCCCCAGATCTGTGCCTCAACACAATCCTGTCTCGGAGCTCTATGGACAATTCCTTCGACCTCATGGCTTGGTTTTTGAACTGACATTTCCAATCAATTGAATTTACCACAGGTGGACTCCAATCAACTTGTAGAAACATCTCAAGATTGATCAATGGAAACAGGATGCACCTGAGCTCAATTCTGAGTCTCATAGCAAAGGGCCTGAATAATTATGTAAATAAGGTATTACTGTTAGACATTTTTTTATAAATTTGCTAAAAATTCTAAAAAAAACTGTTTTTGCCTTGTCATTATGGGGTAATGTGTTGATGAGGAAAAATAGTCATTTAATACATTTTAGACTAAGGCTGTAACGTAACAAAATGTGGAAAAAGTCAAGGGGTCTGGATGCTTTCTGAATGCACTGTATGTCTTACATGTTAAGACTACATTCAACCTCAACCTCATATCCAATAAATAGCCAACCTTGAAGACACACCACTACGCTTCCCTTCCCCACTCGTCATCACAGACATATGCTATTTAAATCAAGTGTTTCTTTTATAAACACATACTGATACCCTGGTCATTTTCAGATCCTAATCCGCAACACGCGCCACACACACTCTGGACCGGGTCGGGTTACTCTGTCCTGGCGCGTCTGGTTCTTTAGAAAGGCTTCAATTAACTAGATCTGGAATAAAACCTGCTGAGTGGATGACTAGAATTAGACTGGTGCCCCCTGCCACGGGGAAAGGGCATGTGGGGGAGTCCAGAGGTCCAGCACGAGTGTGTGGTTTTAGACAGAAAAATACATTGACTGATTGATTTTGATGGAATAATGTGTTATCAGGATTTACGGTCTTTTATGTATTGTTTCGTCATCAACTCCAATTTGAATGTTAGCCTAGGTCATTAAATAGCCTGCCCCATATTTGCTAAATATGTTGAACATGTTTGTGGTCCACAGTGTTCAACTTGCTTTGCTTCAATATGGAAATATATTGTTAAACATATGCTATAGCGTTCACACATATATAGGGGCTAGGCCTCCTTTAAATTGTAGTCTGGACATGGACATGCCAAACGTGGTCAATAAGCAAATATTGACCAGGCTATTGTACCGTTGTCTATGTGCTAGGCAGATTCTCAAAAAAATCCATAGTTAAATATAGGAGGAGTGACTAGTTTGGAGGTGCGTGTCTTTGATAATTGGGCAAGGAGTGCTCTTTGAAAATTGGGATGAGTAGCCTATTTGAACAAGCAAAATGAAGTATGCAGGTATGTGAATTGTGAATATTGAAAAAGCATGAGGGCAAAAAACCTCAGAAATATGTCACAGCACTCTCAGTAGGCCATTCAAAAAAACTTTATTCATAGTCTGATGGCTAATGCCCAGGATAAAAAGATGCATCTGTGCGATGCTGCTAAACCACACATGATTAAGTGGAAGGAAAGGCTATGCTTGATTTTTAAAAATCAAATTCAACAAAATGCAGGGAATTTTTTTTAAAAATATGTTTCTAAATATGAGATTCACTGGCACAAAAGGCACAACTCTCCTTCCATGGGCACTGTGCATCATGAGTAAATCCATTATCACCTGCGTTAGTAAATCGTGCTTTTTATGGGTCTTAAAACGTCCCATTAGCGCTGCATGACATCTTCACAGGCCCAGTGCAGTCAACAATGTTATTTCCCTTTGTTTTATATACACTGAGTGGACAAAACATTAGGAACACCTTCCTAATATTGAGTTTCTCCCCCTTTTGATCTCAGAAAAGCCTCAATTCGTCTGGGCATGGACCAGGGATGTTGACTCCAATGCATTCCACAGTTGTCAAGTTGGCTTGATGTCCGTTGGTTGGTGCACACGGGAAACTGTTGAGTGTGAAAAACCCATCAATGCTGCAGTTCTTAACAGACTCAAACTGGGGCGCCTGGCAACTACTACTGTACCACATTAAATATTTTGTCTTGCCCATTCGCCCTCTGAATGGCTCACATACACAATCCATGAGGAAACTTACCGAAAAGGTCATGCTGAAGTACTGAAATTCCCACAGAAGAACGTTGTAACGTTCTCTGAACATTCTGAGAACAGAACCATGAGTAAACCTGTAGAATACGTTATGCTGAAGTACTGACATTACCACCTAAGAAACATGGTTCTCAGAACCTTATGTGCTAGCTGGGTATCCTGCACCACTCTCAGAACATTGTTGGAAGGTTGTATGCAAAATAACCATAGGACAACCACGCTCTCACCAAGCTCTAACAAACATATGGTTCTTAGAACGTTATGTGCTAGCTGGGGACACGCCTCAACTATTGCCTCTCCTCCCACCTCAGCACAAGAGCTGATGTTAGATAGGTAAATTGCCAAACCTGGCTTTAGGGCTGGAAAATTCCAGAAATGGATGAAATTGCTTTTGACACTCCTTAGCACTCATCCACTCACTCTTTCCAATTCTCTCTCCCCTCCATCCACCAATCTCTCACCCGTGGTCTCTTCCATGTGAGTCCAGGGGGCGGGTCTCGTTTGTAGAAGAGTGACAGTGCAGAGGGGGGGAAGAGGGGGTCCTGGAAGAGCTTGCCCCGCCGCAGACACGCCCTCTTCAGCTTGTGGAAACTCTGCCCCTGGAACCCATACACCCTCTCTGGCATACTGAGGATGAGAGAGAAAAAGTGGAGACAGGGATTGAGAGAGAAATTGATGGGGCATGAGAGAGGATATGGGGGAACAGCAAGGAGAATGTCTGTTCATTTCACTATTTAGAACATGATATTACATATCCTCTCATTCTATTGGTGCCTAGGGTAAGATAGTTTCATGTTGTTATTGTTATTGTCACATGCACTAGTACAGTGAAATGACTTTCTTGCTTGCTCTTTCACAACAATGCAGTAATCAATATCAGTAGTAAGGAAGACACATTATAGTTGAAGGCAGTCAGTTGTACAACTGACTAGTATCCCCCTTTCCCTTTCCTTTCCCTTACTATAAAACATGTATTAAAAAGTAAAGTAGAACAAAAACACACGAGAAATAGAAAGTAACTAAGCTATTCACAGATAGTGCACCACATTAATGAAAAGTGTGGAGCTAGAAGGGTTAGCGTTAAGGTCATCAGGGTCAGGGGGAGGGGACATGAGGTGAGGACACAGTCATTAGACCGAGCTACTGCCAAGGGGGCAGATACCAGCCAGCAGAGTGTGTATGAGTGTGCATCACTGTGTGTGTGTGTGTGTGTGTGTGTGTGTGTGTGTGTGTGTGTGTGTGTGTGTGTGTGTGTGTGTGTGTGTGTGTGTGTGTGTGTGTGTGTGTGTGTGTGTGTGGTGTAGGTGGCTGGAGATCTAGTGGTGCTAAGTACCGACACACACACACACACACACACACACACACACACACACACACACACACACACACACACACACACACACACACACACACACACACACACACACACACACACACACACACACACACACACACACACACACAGGCCAACATTAGTAAATTACACTCTGACTTTTCCTCCCCGGGCACCATGTTAAGGGAAGTTAAAGACGAGAAGCACTTCTTCACATTAGCGATTCTAAAATGAACTGATATTGGTTCTGTCTATGAGAGTATGGCAGAACTGAAAATAACCTATCCTCTGTGCATGACAAAGGTAAGAATGGCAGAAGCCTCGCTACAGTGTTTCTCTGCAATATAACGTCTCAATCTGTTAATATGTCTAGATGCCCAGTTGTTAACCTGTACATATTCAAATAAGTAAATAAATTCAATCAAATATTCTAACTAAGTACAGTGAATACCTGTTCTAGATGGATTGTCACTGTATCCACTTTGGTTCCCAGGAATGAGCAAATTCCTTGAGCTCAGGTACGTCCCGTGAAACACTCCCTCTTAGTCATAAATGCAGTTCCATCTGATTGGTCCAATACAGTATAATGTTATCTAGGGAATCTAAATGTCAGGAAAGCCTCTTCTGGACACCCATATATCCAATAGAGGTTGTTAGAGAGAGAGAGAGAGGGAGAGAGGTTGTATGGAGCTATAGGGTCAGCTTCTGTTGTTCCTGCCTGTCTTCTCCGTCTCTAAGGCAACCCATACAGGCACGCAGACCAGCTGTAGGTCCTTTGGTAGTTTTCCAGTGTTTATAGTGGCATCTTGACCAGCTCTCCCTTGGAAAACATGCTCTTTATGTTCAATGGATTTCCTGGTTCAAATGAAAGTTGAATAAGAAAATATTACATGATTTTAGCAAGTGAGCATACTGTTATTACAGCATGAATAGTAATTCTTAATGTTTGGGGCTATTGTCATTTATTTTATATTCAGTCTGTGTGTGTGTGTGTGTGTGTGTGTGTGTGTGTGTGTGTGTGTGTGTGTGTGTGTGTGTGTGTGTGTGTGTGTGTGTGTGTGTGTGTGTGTGTGTGTGTGTGTGTGTGTGCCTCTCTCTGTCTGACCTCTCTGTGTGTGTAGTTCTGACATGAGCGACATCGCTTGTGACTTTTTAAAGCGTCTAAGTGTGTTTGTGAATACGTAACAGAGCATACTGTAACAGTTGAGTGACATGCTGTGTGTGTGATGTCCATGTTCAACCTGTCACAACCTGTGCAGCCATGTGCCATTCCTATGTGACTTCATATGATGTGTAGGTGTGTGTGTGTCGGTCAAGCCTGGGTTCAAATACAATGTGAAATCTTTCAAATCCTTTTACCTTTGTCTTTAGCCTTCTTGGATTGCCAGATAGGCGGGGATTGCTACTATTCAATTAAGTCTAAAGTATTTGCAACTATTTTAAATAGTATTGAACCCAAGTCTGGTGGAAGTGTTTGTGGCTTTAAGCGTGACAGGGCATCGGTAACATCAGTAGACCTGTGTAGCTGTGTGCTGCTGTAATCCTACCCTCCAGAAAGACAATGGATATTCACTCCTTCCATTGCTCTGTGATATACTGTAACACACAATTAGCAAAAGCTAGCCACTGTAGCCTCGCACACTGGGGAAACACCACAGGGTTACGTTCAGACATGCTAATGTTTCACCCATTACAGTAAAAACACTCTTCGTCCTCTAAGCCACACTCTTAGGGAAAAAAAGGTGCTATCTAGAATCAAAAAGGGTTCTTTGGCTGTCCCCATAGGAAAACACTTTGAAGACGCCCTTTTTGTTCCAGGTAGAACCCTTTTGGGTTCCATGTAGAACCCAGGGTTCTCCTATGGGGACAGCCACAGAACCTTTTTGGACCCCCTTTTCCTAAGAGTGCACATATGGGACTGTCCCAGGAGCATAGGACAGAGGGAGCAGACACAAACTAACCAATCAAGAGAACTTGAGACCATGCAAGGCTATACTTGTTAGTGTGTAGGCTATTCCATGCAAAGCCACACAGCACATACACATTAAGGTGCAGGTTGGTTGTTTCTTCATTGAGTGTGTGTGTGTGTGTGTGTGTGTGTGTGTGTGTGTGTGTGTGTGTGTGTGTGTGTGTGTGTGTGTGTGTATGTAAAGGTATCAGTGGAAGTATCTCTTACCGCTGGGTCTGCTCCTCTCTTCAGATCCTCTGCATAGTGTTCTGTCCTCTCCCTGAACCCCATACTCACCCGGCAACTTTATATGTGCAAGACCCCTCTTGTCCCTCTCACTCTCCCTACTTCTCTCTTTCTCCTCCCCCTCTCTTTTTCTCTCTCTCTCCCTCACTTTATACTTGTCATTTACACATTCACATAAATCTTCGTTCATTCACATTTTACCCCTCGTTCTCTCTATTTTTGGTCCTTCCTTTCTGCCTTTGTCTCTATTTCTCTCTCTTTCTCTCTCTCTCTTTCTCTCTCATGTTGTCATTAAGCGCATGTTCCATCCGCAGGGGGCACCCACCTCCTCTCCTCTTCCCCATCCCCCTCATTTAACCCCTTCATTGCCAGTCTCAAATCTGATTATCTCATTTAAATTTAAATAGCTATGTATCTATGTCATGTTGTTCACATTTGCAGCTAACAGCTGGCTGCGGTGTGCACACAGGAAACAGTGGGACAGGACAATATTATCGACTAGATACCACTGCAGACTGGAAACTTATGCTCATGAGAGCACATGCGCAGGTAGGATTATAGATGTGACGCTATTAAACATAACTAATGTCTAGGAAATATTTTAGATGCAGGTCTGATGATGTTTCTCAAACGCACACCACAATTTTAGGAGATTTTCCGATTTGGATTGCAAAGAATCTGCTAGTCACAATCACATTAAATAAGTCATATATTTATAAACCCCACCTTCGCTTATCAATCTACTCACTCCTTCATACCAGAACTTCTTCCTATCTGAAGTATCTTCCTCACCCACACCCAAATGTCAACAAGAATACCACCACAATGACATGACATAAACCCTACAAGCCGTGCTGTGTCATAATTAATCATATATACACTGCCTATTAATAAATAGTGTTTATAAATAAATAGTAGGCCCTAGTTCTGAATTCTAGCACAGACAAGCAGTGGGGGTCTTGGGTCTCCAAAGCCTCAAACTCACCAACGAAATTCACTTGATCAAATCCTCATGAGATCAAATAAATGCATTGGTATCTTAGCATGTTTTTTTTTTTGGATTGTTGTGTTTACATTTTACAAGTGTGCTCTGAATACCGTTCCCTACCTAGACTAGATTTCCTACATTCGAATGGGCACAATCCCCCTTTTCCTATTTTGGGTAGTGTCAACTACCACACTGCGCCAGTGCACTGACATTTACTTACTGTGAGTCTGAGAGTGTTTTCATGCTTTGTCCCTTTGAGACAATTTTTTGTGAGAAGTTTGAACACTCAAAAGGAACTCAGACTCTTCAAAAGAGCCCCCGATGCGAACCCAGGTCATTTGAGTCCGGTTTGCTTGAATTCCTCGGTCCGGTTCCCTTTGTTTGGGGCAATATGAACACAAAGCTCCCCAGTTGTGCTTGTCATTATTACACGCACCAAACACTACTGCAATACTGTTGCCTGTGCCATAAACTCTCACATTGGTGCCACGAAATAGAGAAGATGATGATGTGCAGGTTTGTGGAAAAAACGTGTCCTATTTTTCGATATTGATTAGCGATAGTCAAGGATGAGTTTTTAGTTCAGATTCTTTGTTTACAATATGTGTTGAATAAAGGTAAACAAATATATATAATATGTGATCTATAGGTTAAGAGAGCTTCATAAGCTGTTTATTTGATTGAGGGGTTTGAATAGTGTAAGACAACAACATATTTGGTGAGAATCACAGTGGCGCAGTGGTCTAAGGCACTGCATCTCATTGCAAGAGGCAGCACTACAGTCCGAATCCAGGCTGCATCACATCTGGCCGTGATTGGGAATCCCACAATTGGCCAAGCGTTGGCCGGGGTAGGCTGTCATTTTAAATAAGAATTTGTTCTTAACTGACTTGCCTAGTTAAATAAAATAAAAAATATTTATATAAAAAACATTGGCTGCAAAATCTATTCTAGCTCTTAAAGGGGCAGTAGCCTACATTGGGTGTACAATTTTCAATTACACCATTATTCATTTCCAGTTATTCTTCTGCTATTTATTCTGTTACCAATAATATTTTCGTACATGTTAACAGTATCTTCTGATTACAATTATCATGTCACATATTTTAACTAAATGCAATCTATTAGCTTCCAAAATGTAAGTAGGTATATATAGCTGTCCGACAACACATTCTGAGTGTGCATTGAGTGAATTTTGGAAAAATATTTTGGTTCCTTTCTAAACATAGCAATGTGAATGCAAAGAGGACTCAGACCACAAAATAGGTGAAGTGAAATGGAAAAAGAGTTGAGTCCTCATTCAAAGGCAAGGGCAGTGTGAATACAAAGAGAGTTATTTAGCTTTTTTGCCCCCAAGAGTTCACTTTAAAGAGGACTGAGATCAGTTATTGAATTGTTACTGAAAACACCCCGAGTCTCCCAAAAATGATCAATGTGGATGTGGAAACAGATTTAGGGAAACAAGCTGGTGAAAAGTGAGAATAAAGTTGCAATTGAACTTTTTCTCTTGTGCTTCCTTTGGGTGTGAATCTTTGCTATAGCAGCCGAGGACAAAAGACTGCTCAATAGATGCGAAGGTAGACTACAAATTCAATGTGATGATGATGCCTTGTCCAGCTTAGTTAGCTATTTAACGTTACTTGGCTAAGTCGGTCTGTGAGTGTATTGTCTTATATGGGATGTGTGAATAAACCTAAATTAACATGCATTATAGCAAAATATATGCTACTCCTCTGCAGTGGCATGTATTCATGGATACCAAGGGAAGCCAGACTTCCTAAAATTGGCCACGAAAAAAAGAAAAAATATATCAAATTATTTATCTTTCGTCTTGCTGTGTTTTATCATTTTCAATTCGCCAGAGGCTGAATGTATCTCACCAGAAAAGGCACATGAGCGAGCAAAACAGTGCCCCTTTGTCTCTGTATGTGTAGGCCATCTATCTGATGCTGTCTGGTCCAAAAGAGTATGAAATTGTTGCCCCCCGTGGCATTGAATGCAAGTGAAGCCAGCGAGCATTTGGCCTCCCTTGATAATATTTGGGATAAAATAATAGCCAGTTAGAGTTGAGCTAAATTTAGTGTGTTTAACTGTGAATGGTCCTGGGGCACCAAAAGAAAGTGTCATGGGAAGCCAGTTTGGATTTGGCATGGAGAGCATATATCACTGACATTAACTCTCTGTGCATCTCGTTGTGTTGTTGTCCTCCGGTGGCTAGCTAGCTAGTTCAAATTAGCCCTTTCCTAAATTAGCCATGGATGGAGATAGGGATTAGGACTTGTGGTTTACTAATACTTCGTACTGGCCAATGATTATAATGGCAATTCTGATCCAACAATAAATGTATACATTGTGCCCCTGGCTTGAGAGGATAGAAGTTCAATATGTAGCTAGATGTAGAAGACTAATGTGGCGAGCAAGCTTTTTAGCCAGGTAGCCTAGGACAACAATTTTGACTGAAGTCCTCCTTCAGTAAAAAATCTAAATCGCTGGAGGACGTTTTGATGTGATTTGACCACTCATTATGTAACACACCTGAGTCAACTAATGGCCTGTGTATGTTTCAGGGTACCTCTGAAGAACCTGGTGCATAAGGGGGTGAAGGTGGAGCTGGGCCTGCCCTATGAAGTCTGCGATGAACCCTAGGTGGAGGTGTCCAACATGAAGAAACAGGTACATACCCGTGTGTGTACCAGTGGAGGCTGGTGGGAGCAGCTATAGGAGGGAGGGCTCATTGTAGGGGCTGGAATGGAATAAAAGGAACAGAGTCAAACATGGTTTCCATATGTTTGACTCCGTTCCATTAATTCTATTCCAGCCATTACAATGAGCCCGTCCTCCTATAGCTCCACATTGACATACAGCCCTACTGGAGCAGCATGAGGAGGTTGTTGAGGACTGGTACCTCCACCATCTGGAGGAGAGGCTGAACACTTCCTGTGTGAGATGCACGTCCTCAAGACCTACGAGCAAGGTCAGACACACACTATAACATGCACACACTTGCAAAGCAAACTCACGCCTAATGCCCACACTCACTCAAGCAGACACTTGAATAGAGGCAAACACAACAAACTTCACATGAGTTCATGGAGAGTTCAACACTGAGCCCTCTATCTCTTTCAGAATGTCTACGGGAGGTTTGGAAGGGTGACATGGGAACAAAGGGATTGAATGAGGAGATAGCAAGCAAAGGAGAGGGAGGAGGAAAGACAGACAATGCAGGAGAACTGTGAAATCACCCAGTTAAAGTCTTGCTATCAGGATGAACCCCTCCCTCCATCCCATATGGTCATGAAATCTATGGAGTGGGGCATAGTTTAAAAGCATGTAGCGTAGATGCAATGTTACATTCAACAGAAGTAATAATGTATGTAGCAGACCAATCAAATGAATATGACATTTCCTAGCTCTGTATAGACTATCAGCCTTCTGATAGAGTGAACCAAGTCAAGTCTCCCAGAACTTTCAGTACTTCATCACTCTAAAATCATCTGTGGAGCAAGAGGCCATCTAGTGGTGTCGGTCCAAATGCTTTCGCAGATGTGTCATCATGGCTTACAATTTGCATCGAATCAATATCATCAATTTACACAATCCTGAAGCCACCATGAATGTGCCTTTTCAATAGGTGAGTTGACACTCAGAATGCTACACTATAAAGAAAAATCTATTTATAACACCAACTGGATTTGTTCCTTGGTGCCCACATCACCAACAAACTAACATGGTCCAAGCACACCATGGCAGTCGTGAAGCGGGCACGACATAACCTACAACAAAACGACAAAACCTCAGGAGACTGAAAAGATTTGGCATGGGTCCTCAGATCCTCAAAAGGTTCTACAGCTGCACCATGGAGAGCGTTGCATCACTGCCTGGTATGGCAACTGCTCGGCCTCCAACCGCAAGGCACTACAGAGGGTAGTGCGAACGGCCCAGTAAATAACTGGGCCCAAGCTTCCTGCCATCCAGGACCTCTATACCAGTGTCAGAGGAAGGCCCTGAAAATTGCCAAAGACTCCAGCCCCGCTAGTCATAGACTGTTCTCTCTGCTACCACACGGCAAGCGGTACCGGAGCGCCAAGTCTAGGTCCAAGAGTCTTCTACCCCCAAGCTATAAGACTCCTGAACATCTAGTCAAATGGTTACCCAGACTATTCACATTGCCCCACCTCCCCTCTCCACACCACTGCCACTCTCTGTTGTAATCTATACATAGTCACTTTAATTAACTTGACCTACATGTACATACTACCTCAACTAACCGGTGTCCCTGCACATTGATTCTGTACCGGTACCCCCCTGTATATATTTGTATTTTTTACTGCTCCTCTTTAATTACTTGCTACTTTTATCTCTTATTCTTATCTGTATTTTTTTAAACTGCACTGTCGGTTAGGGGCTCGTAAGTACGCATTTCACTGTAATGTCTACTACACCTGTCGTATTCGACGCATGTGACAAAATGAATTTGATTTGGTGTACGAAACCGCAAGTAAAAGACAAAAAACATGTAACTAAAGAACGGGAAGTATAGAACTAACGCACATAGAAAATATATACTACTTCTTAGACTTGCAATTAATGAGAATGACAGCTGTATCACTCACATTTCTATGTGAATTGGGTCATCGCCCCAAAAGTTGCATTTGGCTGTTTTGACAGCCCTGGAGATTTGTACTGTACTGTGCTGCCATCTTGTGGTATATAATTGCCTTGATACGGTGGTAAAACGTTTTGTATTGTGAAAGTGAACTCGTCCGTAATGGGGTCCAGGTGCACCTGCCAGTAGACTACACTTGATTGGTCACTTCATTATCTCCAACAACTCTGATTGGCAAAATTAACAATCAGCACAACTTTCTATAGCTAGGTTCCCATCCAATTGGCTACAGATTGTATTTGAATATTCTAAAATATGCATAAAGAAAATTGTCCCACCCAGTGGTGCGTTTCCGCCAGACGGATTTATAAAAAGAAAAGTGTGCGGTGACGTTCAATGTGTCTCCGTTGCATTTTCACCTCTACGGATAAGTTTGTCACTAAAACGATTGCCTTGAATAGCAAATGTGCCTACCCTGGTCTTGGCACGAGTGCTCTAGTCAACAGCTGGCAAATACAGGTAGTCAACAGCATGAGATTATTGTGGATGCGAGAAAGAACATTTTCATTTGTCAAATGGCAGTCAAGCATCGATCATCCTCACACCAGAATCAGACCCTCAATGTTTATTGGAAAGGAGCATCAAGATCACATGTACTTTCACCGCCTTGTAAAGTTGACCATATGTTATTTCATGTGTAGCCATAGCCACGGGAAGTTAACTAGTGTTAGCGGACCGGACGTCTGTAGGGCAGGCAACAACAAAACAAATTCAGCATCTCTGATTTGGCAAAAAAAAGGTAGTTGTGTAATTAAGAACAGTATCTTGCAGCATTCAATTGTTGGAATTTGAAGAGATCTTGCCCTGTCCCCTGTCCCCTTTCCTGAAGTTGTAATTCTAATGCAATTCAGAAAGAACAAAACCCTGTCCTCAAACATTTACATCAAAAGGTGCAAAGCTATGGGCAAAGACACAAAACATCCACATCAAATGTAATGTTGTTATTGATCAAATAACATGGAAACAACCACTTTTTGTGCGGTATTAATTAATTTGCCATCCCTACAAACCACTGTATTGTACAGAGGCTGGCCGTCTAGGTTTGTACCTGTAGACTTTCCATCACCATGAAGAAAAACAATGCACAATATTGTAATGAAGTACATTGAGAAATCAAGTAGTTTCTGATCATGTGATCTGGCTCAGTTGGTAGAGCATGGTGCTTGCAATGCTAGGGTTGTGTGTTTGATTAACATGGGGGATGAGTATGAATATGTATGCACTCACTACTTTAAGTTGCTCTGGATAAGAGTGTCTCCTAAAATGGAGGATGAATAGGCCATTTGCTAAATATTTCAAGAAACTGGAAAGCGTACAGTGCCAGTCAAACGTTTGAGCACACCTACTCATTCAAGGGATTTTCTATATTTGTACTATTTTCTACATTGTATAATAATTGTGAAGACATCACAACTATGAAATAACACATATGGAATCATGTAGTAACCAAAAAGGTGTTATACCAATCAAAATGCCTTGACACCTTTGCACACTCTTGGCATTCTCTCAACCAGCTTCATGAGGTAGTCACCTGGAATACATTTAAATTAACAGGTGTGCCTTGTTAAAAGTTAATTTGTGGAATTTATTTCCTTCTTAATGTGTTTGAGCCAAACAGTTGTGTTGTGACAAGGTGGGGGTGGTATACAGAAAATAGCCATATTTGGTAAAAGACCAAGTCCAAATTATTGCAAGAACAGCTCAAATAAGGAAAGAGAAATGACAGTCCATCATTACTTTATGACATGAAGGTAAGTCAATCCGGAAAATGAAAGTTTCTTCAAGTACTGTCGCAAAAACCATCAACCGCTATGATGAAACTGGCTCTCATGAGGACTGACACAGGAAAGGAAGACCCAGAGTTATCTCTGCTGCAGAGGATAAATTCATTAAAGTTAACTGCACCTCAGATTGAAGCCCAAATAAATGCTTCACAGAGTTCAAGTAACAGACACATCTCAACATCAACTGTTCTGACGAGACTGTGTGAATTGCTGCAAAGAAACCACTTCTAAAGGACACCAATAATAAGAGGAGACTTGCCAGGGCCAAGAAACATGAGCAATGGACTTTAGACCGGTGTCTGATGAGTCCAAATTTGAGATGTTTGGTTCCAACAGCCATGTCTTTGTGAGATGCAGAGTAGGTGAACGGATGATCTCTGCATGTGGTTCCCACTGTGAATCCATGGAGGAGGAGGTGTGATGGTTTGGGGGTGCTTTGCTTTGCTGGTGACACTGTCAGTGATTTATTTAGAATTCAAGGCACACTTAACCAGCATGGCTACCACAGCATTCTGCAGCTATACGCCATCCCATCTGGTTTGCACTTAGGGGGATTATCATTTGTTTTTCTACAGGACAGTGACCCAACACACCTCCAGGCTGTGTAAGGGCTATTTGATCAAGGAGAGTGATGGAGTGCTGCATCGGATGATCTGGCCTCCACAATCACCTGACCTCAACCCCATGGGATGAATTTGATAAGTTGGACCGCAGGTGCTCAGCATATGTGGGAACACTTTCAAGTCTGTTGGAAAAGCATTCCAGGTAAAGCTATTTGAGAGAATGCCAAGAGTGTGCAAAGCTGTCATCAAGGCAAAGGGTGGCAACTTTGAAGAATATAAATATATTTGAATTCGTTTAACACTATTTTGGTTACTACATGATTCCATATGTGTTGTTTCATAGTTTTGATGTCTTCACTATTATCCTACAATGTAGAAAATAGTCAAAGTAAAGAAAAACCCTTGAATGTCCAAACTTTTGACTGGTACTGTATATCAAGAAACTATTATCAGATTAACTATTTTGTACAGATGATTAGGCTATCAGACTCAAGTCACAAATGCTGGTAAACACTCAAATACATTAAAAAAAAATTATCACAAAAGTAGTCCACTGGGTCTTTACTAGTCCTGTATTAGCAGAGCATTGTAGATGGGGGGGCGGTTTTCTGCAAACATCTGCAAAAAAATTGTAGCACCCCCACCCCCAAACTACTTCATGTGGCTATGTTTGTATCCTAACAAACTTCATAGTTTCCCTAGTTGTAGTGGGAGGACCATACAACATACTGCTGTTACTCCAAGATTACTTAAAACATGTTGGTTATTATAGCAATATTTGCGCATAAAGGCTTTTCCACCACCGTTTCTCGCATATGAAATTTTACTGACACAAAAAAAATCCCACGTTGTTGAACAAATGAATTATCTGTCTGCATTTATTAACTTGGACCTAAACTTCCTGTTTCTATCACAGCTGTCAGAATTTTTTTGTACAGTATGACTTTCCTCGCATAAAAGCTGTGTGAAGGGAAGCATTGTGGACCCTGTTGGCTCAGCTTTTGTCTCTTAGTTCTGATGGTCTCTGACTTTATAGCCAAATTGTTGTTTGGTGAACCAGAGTGAACCATTGTGGTGTGTTTGTTCAGATATAAATCAGGCTGATTGTGATTATTTGAGCTGTTGTTTTGACAGCCATCAGTGTTATTATGAAAATGTAGATAGGACCATTATGCTGTTCACATTGAATTGTGATCTGATGGTAGGACTTGACATCTTGTTTATGTGCGTGTGTAGGACTATATGGATTTGTGTTGGCTGTTTGTATATCCAATTGAATTTCATTATATTTGTCCAAGAGATCTAGACTAGACCTACCCATCACATAAAATTGCCATGTTCTCTCAGTGACTCTCCACTGCAACAAGGATGGTCCATTTGTGGTGTGCTGGCTTGAAACATAATCGAACCTCATCTGGACTTTGTACACTGTCAGTCTACAGGGAGGAAAGGGTGGAGAGGGAGGTGATGATGAATCCACCTGCAGCCCTGTTGACATCAGTCAAAGCCTGTGGCACTAGGGTACAGGTATGTACGAAATAGAACAAATAAATCACACAATCACACAGGCATTGACTGCCATAGAAAGACGTGTTACTCCTGATGTTTTAATCAAACCACTATTGCAATCCCTTTTCATCTGAGGGTGAAGAGGACTCTGTCGTATGATAATGTTCGGTCGTCTTTATACGAGGCGATGGAAGGACGCTCTGCCAGGGTTACAATGGGACAGAGTCTACCAGTGAGTGTAAACCACAATTATCTGAGGCCAATATTGCTGTACAGTTGCATTGTTGGTTTCTCTAAATGAATAATGTGTACATTCCTCTCGCAGGCTTACAATATAGTGTAGATACTCCAGAAGTGATTTTGTCAGATTAGGTCTTAGCGATTCCTCCGCCCCTTCCTGCGCGTGGAGCTTTAATTGACTAAAGGTAGTGATTGACATAAACACGTTCAAACGATCCCTTCCTTGAAATAGGCACTAACCTAACTGAATTGCTCATACATTGGGAGAATCTCAAATGCATTTCCTTGACACCTCGCCTCCTCTCAAAACCCATTGGATGACAAAGTCAGAGGTCCCCTAAAATCCAATGGATTTTGAGAAGGAAGCGAGGAGTCACGGAAATGCAATTGCAATTCCGCCAATGTATGCCGAACAAAAATGTAAAGTGTTGGTCCCATGTTTCATGAGCTGATATAAAAGATCCCAAACATTTTCCATATGCACAAAAAGCTTATTTCTCTAAAATGTTGTGCACAAATTTGTTTACATCCCTGTTAGTGAGCTTTTCTCCTTTGCCAAGATAATCCATTCAGCAGACAGGTGTGGCATAACAAGAAGCTGATTAAACAGCATGATAATTACACAGGCACACCTTGTGCTGGGTACAATAAAAGGCCACTCTAAAATGTGCAATTTTGTCACACAACACAATGCCACAAATGTCTCAAGTTTTGAGGGAGTGTGCAATTGACATGCTAACTGTAGGAATGTCCTCCAGAGCTGCTGCCAGAGAAATTAATGTTAATTTCTCTACCATAAGCCACCTCCATCGTTTTAGAGAGTTTGCAGTATGTCCAACAGCAAACCACGTGTAACCCCGCCAGCCCAGGGCCTCCACATCTGGCTTCCTCACCTGCGGGATCGTCTGAGACCAGCCACCCGAACAGCTAATGAAACAGAGGAGTATTTCTGTCTGTAATAAAGTCCCTTTGTGGGGAAAAACTCATTCTGATTGGCAGCCATTGGTGGGCCCGGAAGGGCAAAGGCCCACCCACTTGGGAGTTAGGCCTACCCATGGCTGCGCCCATGCCCACTCATGTGAAATCCATAGATTAGGGCATAATGAATTCATTTCAATTGATTGATTTCCTTATTTGAACTGTAACTCAGTAAAATCATTGAAATTGTTTCATGTTGCGTTTATATTTTTGTTGAATATAGTTGGTTTGGCACCCTTCCTCTCACCTGCCGAAAGATTGAAGGAAAGTAGACAAGGAGAAGGAGCCACATTAGAAGAGAGACACCCCTGGTTTAAAACCTCCATCCATCTTCCATCTGGCCAGAGGAGGACTACCCTGTCACCAAGGTCCTGGGGAAACCTGTGTATGTGGAGTGGTGGGTGCTGGAGAAAAGCGACCCTGACCTGGTGCTGACTCTGCAGGAGTGCTGGGCCACTTCCAGCTCTGTCAGCCTGCCCCGCTGGAGCTTCCTGGTCCACAGGTAAATAAAAAAATACGTCAATACGTTCTGTTTTTTTTTATTTGTCTCTATTGTTTCCGTCTGATGCTGATGACAAACCAAATTCCCACTCTGGGGATCAGTCATTTTCATTAATTCAGTACTTTTAGATGAAAACAATTGTGCCTCCTAGCATTGTTGATTACATGTCTTTAGTTCAGGGTTTCCCAAACTCGGTCCTCGGGACACCAAGGGATGCATGTTTTGGTTTTTACCCTAGCACTACACAGCTGATTCAAATAATTAACTACATTTTACATTTACATTTTATTCATTTAAGCAGATGCTCTTATTCAGAGCACTTTACAGTTAGTGCAATCATCTTAAGATAGCTAGGTGGGACAACCACATATCACAGGCACATAAATTACATTTTTTGTCAATAACGTAGCTGTCAGTAGAGTCAGAGCTAGAAGGGGGGTCGAGATGAGGAGGAGGATTATTTAAGATATTGTTTGAAGAGGTAAGGTTTCAGATGTTTTTGGAAGATGGGCAGGGACTCTGCTGCCTTAGCTTCAGGGGGAAGCTGGTTCCACCATTGGGGTGCCAGAACAGAGAAGAGCTTGGACTGGGCTGAGCAGGAGCTTCCCTCCCGTAGGGGTGGGAGGGCCAAGAGACCTGAGGTGGCAGAACAGAGTGCCCGGGTTGGGGTGTAGGGTTTGAAAATTGCCTGAAGGTAGGGAGGGGCAGTTGCTCTTGCTGTTCCGTAGGTAAGCACCATGGTCTTTTAGTGAATGCGAAGCTAGTGGAGTGTGCAGAGGAGTGGGGTGACATGAGAGAATTTGGGAAGGTTGAAAACCAGGCGGGCTGCTGCGTCCTGGATAAGTTTTAGGAGTTTAATGGAACAAGCAGGGAGTCCAGCCAACAGCGAGTTGCAGTAGTCCAGATGGGAGAGGACAAGTGCCTTGATTAGAACCTGCGGCGCTTCCTGTTTGAGGTAGGGTCGTACACTATGTTGTAGAGCATGAACCTGCAGGAGCGAGTCACTGCTTTGATGTTTGCAGAGAACGACAGGGTGTTGTCCAGGGTCACACCAAGGTTCTTTTCACTCTGGGAGGGCACCCATGTTAGTGAGCATTTCTCCTTTGCCAAGATAATCCATCCATCTGCAGGTGTGGCATATCAAGAAGCTAATTCAAATCAAATCCTATTTTATTTGTCACAGATGCAGATGTTAGTGTGAGTGTAGCAAAATGCTTGTGCTTCTAGTTCTGACAATGCAGTAGTAACCAACAAGTAATCTAGCTAACAATTCCAAAACTACCAGCTTATAGACACAAGTGTAAGGGGATAAAGAATATGTACATAAAGATATATGAATGAGTGATGGTACAGGGCGGCATAGGCAAGATACAGTAGATGGTATTGAGTGCAGTATATACATATGAGATGAGTATGTAAACAAAGTGGCATAGTTAAAGTGGCTAGTGATACATGTATTACATAAGGATGCAGTAGATGATATAGAGTACAGTATATACGTATACATATGAGATGAATAATGTAGGGTATGTAAACATTATAGTAGGTAGCATTGTTTAAAGTGGCTAGTGATATATTTTACATCATTTCCCATCAATTCCCATTATTAAAGTGGCTGGAGTTGAGTCAGTGTGTTGGCAGCAGCCACTCAATGTTAGTGGTGGCTGTTTAACAGTCTGATGGCCTTGAGATAGAAGATGTTTTTCAGTCTCTCGGTCCCAGCTTTGATGCACATGCACTGACCTCGCCTTCTGGATGATAGCGGGGTGAACAGGCAGTGGCTCTGGTGGTTGCTGTCCTTGATGATCTTTATGGCCTTCCTGTGACATCGGGTGGTGTAGGTGTCCTGGAGGGCAGGTAGTTTGCCCCCGGTGATGCGTTGTGCAGACCTCACTACCCTCTGGAGAGCCTTACGGTTGTGGGCGGAGCAGTTGCCGTACCAGGCGGTGATACAGCCCGACAGGATGCTCTCGATTGTGCATCTGTAGAAGTTTGTGAGTGCTTTTGGTGACAAGCCGAATTTCTTCAGCCTCCTGAGGTTGAAGAGGCGCTGCTGCGCCTTCTTCACGATGCTGTCTGTGTGGGTGGACCAATTCAGTTTGTCTGTGATGTGTACGCCGAGGAACTTAAAACTTACTACCCTCTCCACTACTGTCCCATCAATGTGGATAGGGGGGTGTTCCCTCTGCTGTTTCCTGAAGTCCACAATCATCTCCTTAGTTTTGTTGACGTTGAGTGTGAGGTTATTTTCCTGACACCACACTCCGAGGGCCCTCACCTCCTCCCTGTAGGCCGTCTCGTCGTTGTTGGTAATCAAGCCTACCACTGTTGTGTCATCCGCAAACTTGATGATTGAGTTGGAGCGTGCGTGGCCACGCAGTCGTGGGTGAACAGGGAGTACAGGAGAGGGCTCAGAACGCACCCTTGTGGGGCCCCAGTGTTGAGGATCAGCGGGGTGGAAATGTTGTTGCCTACCCTCACCACCTGGGGGCGGCCCGTCAGGAAGTCCAGTACCCAGTTGCACAGGGCGGGGTCGAGACCCAGGGTCTCGAGCTTGATGACGAGCTTGGAGGGCACTATGGTGTTAAGTGCCGAGCTGTAGTCGATGAACAGCATTCTCACATAGGTATTCCTCTTGTCCAGATGGGTTAGGGCAGTGTGCAGTGTGAGATTGCATCGTCTGTGGACCTATTTGGGCGGTAAGCAAATTGGAGTGGGTCTAGGGTGTCATGTAGGGTGGAGGTGATATGGTCCTTGACTAGTCTCTCAAAGCACTTCATGATGACGGAAGTGAGTGCTACGGGGCGGTAGTCGTTTAGCTCAGTTACCTTAGCTTTCTTTGGAACAGGAACAATGGTGGCCCTCTTGAAGCATGTGGGAACAACAGACTGGGATAGGGATTGATTGAATATGTCCGTAAACACACCAGCCAGCTGGTCTGCGCATGCTCTGAGGGCGCGGCTGGGGATGCCGTCTGGGCCTGCAGCCTTGCGAGGGTTGACACGTTTAAATGTTTTCCTCATGTCGGCTGCAGTGAAGGAGAGTCTGCATGTTTTAGTTGCGGGCCGTGTCAGTGGCACTGTATTGTCCTCAAAGCGGGCAAAAAAGTTATTTAGTCTGCCTGGGAGCAAGACATCCTGGTCCGTGACTGGGCTGGTTTTCTTCTTGTAATCCGTGATTGACTGTAGACCCTGCCACATACCTCTTGTGTCTGAGCCGTTGAATTGAGATTCTACTTTGTCTCTATACTGACGCTTAGCTTGTTTGATTGCCTTGCGGAGGGAATAGTTACACTGTTTGTATTCGGTCATGTTTCCGGTCACCTTGCCCTGATTAAAAGCAGTGGTTCGGGCTTTCAGTTTCACGCAAATGCTGCCATCAATCCACGGTTTCTGGTTTGGGAATGTTTTAATTGTTGCTATGGGAACGACATCTTCAACACACGTTCTAATGAACTCGCTCACCGAGTCAGCGTATTTGTCAATGTTGTTGTCTGACGCAATACGAAACATATCCCAGTCCACGGGATGGAAGCAGTCTTGGAGTGTGGAATCAGATTGGTCGGACCAGCGTTGAACAGACCTCAGCACGGGAACTTCTTGTTTTAGTTTCTGTCTGTAGGCAGGGATCAACAAAATGGAGTCGTGGTCAGCTTTTCCGAAAGGAGGGCGGGGCAGGGCCTTATATGCGTCGCAGAAGTTGGAATAGCAATGATCCAAGGTTTTTCCCGCCCTGGTTGCGCAATCGATATGCTGATACAATTTAGGGAGTCTTGTTTTCAGATTAGCCTTGTTAAAATCCTTAGCTACAATGAATGCAGCCTCCGGATATATGGATTCCAGTTTGCAAAGAGTCAAATAAAGTTTGTTCAGAGCCATCGATGTGTCTGCTTAGGGGGAATATATACAGCTGTGATTATAATCGAAGAGAATTCCCTTGGTAGATAATGCGGTCTACATTTGATTGTGAGGAATTCTAAATCAGGTGAACAGAAAGACTTGAGTTCCTGTATGTTGTTTTGGCCACACCACGTCACGTTAACCATAAAGCATACGCCCCCGCCCCTCTTCTTACCAGAAAGATGTTTGTTTCTGTCGGCGCGATGCGTGGAGAAACCAGCTGGCTGCACCGTCTCCGATAGTGTCTCTCCAGTGAGCCATGTTTCCGTGAAGCAAAGAACGTTACAGTCTCTGATGTCCCTCTGGAATGCTACCCTTGCTCGGATTTCATCAACCTTGTTGTCAAGAGACTGGACATTGGCGAGGAGAATGCTAGGGAGTGGTGCATGATGTGCCCGTCTCCGGAGTCTGATCAGAAGACCGCTTCGTTTTCCCCTTTTTCAATGTCGTTTTTTGGGGTCGCCGGCTGGGATCCATTCCGTTGTCCTGGGTGAAAGGCAGAACACAGGGTCCGCTTCGCGAAAGTCATATTCTTGGTCGTACTGATGGTGAGTTGACGCTGCTCTTATGTTCAGTAGTTCTTCTCGACTGTATGTAATGAAACCTAAGATGACCTGGGGTACCAATGTAAGAAATAACACGTAAAAAAAACAAAAAACTGCATAGTTTCCTAGGAACGCGAAGCGAGGCGGCCATCTCTGTCGGTGCCGGAAATAGCATGCTCGTTACACAGGTGCACCTTGTGCTGGGGACAATAAAAGGCCACATATGTCTCAAGTTTTGAGGGTGCAAATGGCATACTGACTGCAGGAATGTGTACCGGAGTTGTTGCCAGAAAATTGAGGATTAATTTCTCTACCATAAACTGCCTCCAACATTGTTTTAGAGAATTTGGCAGTACATCCAACCGGCCTCCCGCAGACCACGTTCAATTACGCCAGCCCAGGACCTCCACATCCGGCTTCTTCATTTGTGGGATCAACTGAGACAAGCCACCTGGACAGCTGATGAAACTGTGAGTTTGCGCAACTGAAGAATTTCTACCCAAACTGTCAAAAACTGTCTCAGGGAAGCTCATCTGCATGCTCGTAGTCCTCACCAGGGTCTTGACCTGACTGCAGTTTGGCGTCGTAAATGACTTCAATGGGTAAATGCTCACCTTCGATGGCCACTGGCACGGACGAAACCCAGTTTCAACTGTACCGGGAAGATGGCAGACAGCGTGTATGGAGTCATGTTGGCGAGCAGTTTACTGATGTCAACGTTGTGAACAGAGTGCCCCATGGTGGCGGTGGGATCATGGTATGGGTAGCCATAACCTACGGACAATGAACACAATTGCATTTTATCAAATACAAATTGAATGCACAGAGATACACTGATGAGATCCTGAAGCCCATTGTGCCATTCATCTGCCGCCATCAACTCATGTTTCAGCATGATATGCACGGCCCCATATCACAAGGATCTGTACCCAGTTCCTGGAAGCTGAAAATGTCCCAGTTCTTCCATGCTCCGGATTGACGTGTACAACAGTGTGTTCCAGTTCCCGACAATATCCAGCAACTTCGCACAGCCATTGAAGAGGAGTGGTACAACATTGCACAGGCCACAATCAACAGCCTGATTGACTCTATATGAAGGAGATACAGTATGTCGTGCTGCATGAGGTAAATGGTGGTCCCGAATTGACACGTTTCCATGTTTTACATGACAGTACAGACAGTACGGCCTTCATCTATATCTACACGTTGTTTTAATGTTACACTCTGCTGAATAAGTCTTTGGTAATGTTTGACTTTTTTTCTGCAGGTCTTCATCCATTGTGGCACATCAATCTGCTCCCCGTCTGCTTCCAACACATGTGAACGGAACTGTCACAGACCGAGTGGGTGGCTTCTAGCATTACATTGTTCTCTAGTTCTTCAATAGAAAATAACATAAGGGGCCGAGCAGCAGTCTCTTATCCCTGGTCTTAGAGAGCTACAGTTCATGCACGTTTTTGTTCTAGAATTCAAATACATGATTCAAATACTGCTGGACTGTAACAAAAGCCTGCATACACTGTACTGTAACTCTCCAATACTCTCCAATGCCAGGGTTGTGCTCTTCCTCCCAGGTTCCTGGTTCTCTCTGCTGTGGCATCACGGGACAGTCAGTATCTGCAGGTATACTTGTGTCATCTACTGGCAAGCTGGCCACAACATGAAGGTTCAGGAAACCATTAAAGGAGAATCACCTGCAGACAAAGGCCTTGAATAAAAATGACTCTGTCCACAGTTGGGCTCTTGAAGCTTGTGTATGACTAGTATCAGTGTTTGTGGTATGATGTCAAAACACTTTAAATGTG
Organism: Oncorhynchus keta; assembly: GCF_023373465.1. Taxonomy (NCBI): domain Eukaryota; kingdom Metazoa; phylum Chordata; class Actinopteri; order Salmoniformes; family Salmonidae; genus Oncorhynchus; species Oncorhynchus keta. Next base: position 62,943,043 of record NC_068455.1, on the reverse strand, counting down.
AAGTTTTCACAGGCAGCAAACCCCTGGAAATGGAGATACATTTATTGTGAAATCTGTTCTGATTCTGTCAAGAACGATCATCATGTTTACTCTTATGATGAGGGGAAAGTCTGGCAAATATCACTGCCTCGTCTTGTTTAGCCTGCCGTTTTATTAGTTACATCAATCTACGTCTTGCTGCAGGGTGCAGATTTTGGCAGGACACCTGCTATTCTACCCTCTGACAGTATGACACACACACCTAATACAGATTTACTTTTTTAAATTATCTTTATTGCGTTATACCTTCTTTGTCTTTACAGCTTCTCTCCCATGGACTTGCATTGCTTTATTAACCCAGCCGTCAAATAGAAGCAATGTTCCTCCTCAACTTAACTGGGAGCTCAAAACTGTATAGTGTGTCTCAAAACTGTATAGTGTGTCTCAAAACTGTATAGTGTGGTAGGTTACAGTATGTAAACTCTGCCAAAATGTAATGGTGATGCACAATTGTACCATTTCTCCCCTCAATGTTTTTGATTGCTCTTGTCACCCCTCCAAGGATAGCATTTCTAAATTACTCCGAGTAACTACTTGAACACATACATACACACACACACACACACCTGGGGAAACATTCCTCAAGAGAAGTCATCAATCAGTTTTATGGGGTTTCTCTGGGAAAGTTTCCTCCTCCTCTCTCAGTCACTCGCTTCTCCCTCCATCCCCCATCATCTATCCATTCTCTTTCTTTTATTTCCTGCTTTCCATCTGTGTCTGCTTTAGTTCATCTGCTACGTTAGTGCTTACTCACTATACGGCACGTGAGAGCTATCCCCTTCTAGACTATGTGGTTCAACAACTTTTTTTCCATTTGACGTTTGGAAAACGAGAACAAATATTGCGACAGGAGATTGAAGTCTACAAAAGCAATGATGAACTTCTATGTAATTGGGCCCACTTTGTCTTAATTATCTATCTGCAAATTGTCCGCCAGACTGACTCGCCCTGCACTGTAGTAGGGCACTGTGCAGATGTGAGTTGGAGTTGAGAGAAGCAGCGGGGTCTTGACGTCAGGACAGGACGCCCCCTTACTGAGGCGGGCTGCAGCGAGTTGGATCCCCACTCCATAAGCACAGCACAAGGCGGCCGAATAACTGTCCACTTGTTGCGCCCCTATATTGATTAAGACCGCATGAGCCGTCACGAGCGAAGGGAGATCAAACATTGAGACGCACATGGTGAGTGTTCTCATATTAGACATTTTTATGCGTAGCCTATATTTCTTTATTCGCTGTGGCTTCTTTCTCACGGAGGTTCGTAGACCTGTTTTAAATTTAGAATGGAAGGACTAGGCATTGACAAGTTGATCATTTGGACCCGGTGAGAGTGTCAAAGTTCGCGCTATAAGTACTGTATACGCAGTCACTTACTCTCCATGGGTAGGTTATAACCCATCGCAGGCTTTATGTATCCAAATTATGATTTACACTTTATTTTATTGAAGATTGATTTGATATAAACCTGTTGTCTTCATGCGAATATAGGCATATCTGAGCATAATATATTATTATTGCTAAATAAATGAAATAATTTAGCCTGAGACCATTTTCATTTGATTATTGTTTAATGACGGTAGACTAGGGTTTATTTAATATCTTAATGTCCTAACCTAAGGTAATAATTATTATTGTGTGATTATGTTAATTAAATATTTGAAATCTAAAAAGCCTGTTGAGTTAGTTGGGAGAGTTTCATTGTCAAAACTAAGATTTTGGAAGTATTGGATTGAGAGTCATTTCAAGAGATGTCTCAATATTTTTAGGACTAGCTGATACTAGCTGATAAGCCATAACAGTATAAATCAGGAAGTGGATGTTTGCAAATGTATTAATACGTTCATCATCATAAATAAATGAAGGTTATTGTCAGTCAGAACTGTTATTCTGTTTCGGGCTCCCCTTTATTTAGGTTTAAATTCAATTGAATTATAATTATAATAATAATAACAATAATAATAGACTAATCATTATTATTATATGACTAGGGCCTATCGTATTTCCCTCTTGAAAACAGCGATATGCCATTGGGCATATGTGTTTCTACAGGGACAACAGCCATGATAAATAGCTTAAACTTATTTCGAGAAAATAACGAAAATTGGGATTAAGTGTGTGATCAGAAAGATAATAACACTTAACTGTTTAGAATACAATATAGCCTTACATCAGGTTCTGTCTCTGCAAGATGAAGCAAATTGAGCATAATTACTGGAATGTGCAATTATAGACAATTTGGCGGCGCGCAGCAAGTGACCCTGGACGAAAACAATCGTACTACATTTGATAGACATTTGTGTTAAATGAACCAATCCAACTATTTTTCTTCAAAGGGTGTTTCATTTATTACATCCATTTTTCTAAACCGGATGCACCCCAGAGTAAAACTCGGCTTTCAATATATTGAATTAAGATTGGGGAACATTTATATAGCCAACAGTAGGCTATTGCTCTTTTTCCTTAAATCATTTTCCTTAAATAATCTCTATTGACTAGGTTTATTATTCAATTATCATTCAATTTATTGATATAATAATAACAATAACAATAATTATACTAGTAATAATAGGCTTAACAATTCGTGATTTATTGGTCAAAAAAGGCTATTAAGTTCTATTTTCTAATGAGAAAAACGGTAATGTAGCTTTTTGCCTGGTAATTCAAATTCCAAACGCATATTATTTTCTATCGAATTGTCTCCAACATGTTTCGTTTAACGAGTTCCAAGGTCAACACAGGCCCATACGCTGCATGTATCTGTAGAGATTTCACCTTCGCCTCTGTCGCCTTGAAAAATGTTTCGAGGGGGATTTAATTAACAGAACACAAATATTCTACAATATGTTCATCTATTATCTTGTCCTAATCTTCTGTCAATTGAATTTATATCAAACGGGATTTTGTAGGCCTAATTCTTCTTCTGCATGCTTTAAATGGGATTTAATAGGCATGTTCTAAATCTAAGTCAAAATATACTTTTCGAGGATTCTTATTGTCGTTTCTCTGTGGCCTGCAATTAATTGTGCATACCACAATGACACGTCTTCCACTTAGTAAAATGGGCTTCACTTTCATTTTCATTTCGCCCGAGGTTATTTTTGGCATTAACTTGAAGATTAAATCACGAACCATGATTTCATGTCCATCTGTTTTTCAATATCGACATTGAGGCGAAACCTCCATGGATTTGCTTAGCGCGTTGTCGACTTGTGTGATAGGTTATAAACTAGCGTGGGACGAGAACCAGAGCAAAATTGAGCGAAATAGCCTCGCTTCCTTTAGGGCACATATGTCAAACTCATTCCACAGAGGGCCGAGTGTCTGTGGGTTTTCGCTCCACCCGTGTACTTGACTGATGAATTAAGGTCACTAATTAGTAAGGAACTCCCCTCACCTGGTTGTCTATGTATACATTTACATGAAAAAACAAAAAACCCGCACTCGACCCTCTGTAGAATTTGTAAGTCGCTCTGGATAAGAGCGTCTGCTAAATGACTTAAATGTAAATGTAAATTAGTTTGACACCTCTGATTTAGGGCAGGGATATCAAGCTCATTCCATGGAGGGCTTAGTGTCTGCTGTTTTGGGGTTTTTAGTTCCAATTAAGACCTTGAAAACCAGATGAGGGGAGTTCCTAATTAGTGACCTTACTTAATCAATCAAGTACAAGGGAGGAGAGAACTCAGACATTCACTCGGCCCTCCGTGGAATGAGTTTGACATGTGCTTTAGGGCATACGTTCTCTTATTCGATCCCTGTAATATGTCCAAGCTGAGTTGTTTGGCCTGTTTGAAAAAGCTTTTCCCTTTATAAATCATCTTCGTGTCGTCCCTTTTCCTTTCTGGACTTCAGGCCGAGGGGCGCCCATAGCAGGCGGCCGTTTGGCTGCGCGTTGGAGGTGCGAACCTGAGGGACAGGGCCTGCTAAAGATACGTGCAGCAGCGGCGATAATCCATTTTGTGCGTGCTGTCAGTTGCACCTCCTCACCGCCCCACTAAAATTAGATTATTACACCTAAAACAGTGCTGCTGGAATCTGCTCCGTGTGGAATAACACCCTGTGTTGGAGCGGACAGGAATGCTGTTTGGGAATACAGGGAGAATACATCGCATTTCTCTTCTCCTTGTCTCTATGCTGCGTTATGTTTCAGACGGGCTAAGGACAATTGGAAATTAACAAAGGTGTTACTAGTCAGATGTGATCGCGATAACATGCCCAAGCAGGTGTCCGGTTCAGTTCCACAGTGGAAGAGTGGTAGGTTCGTGTAGTTTATCAGTGTGTATTTAGAGCTCATTAATGTATCGTACAGGCTTTAGCCCAGGGTGCATATTGTTATACAGTGGTGCAAAAAAGTATTTCGTCAGCCACCACTTGTGCAAGTTCTCCCACTTAAAAAGATGAGAAGCCTGTAATTTTCATCATAGGTACACTTCAACTATGACAGACAAAATGAGAAAAAAAATCCAGAAAATCACATTGTAGGATTTTTAATGAATTTATTTGCAAATTATGTTGGAAAATAAGTATTTGGTCAATAACAAAAGTAAATCTCAATACTTTGTTATATACCCTTTGTTGGTAATGACAGAGGCCAAACGTTTTCTGTAAATCTTCACAAGGTTTTCACACACTGTTGCTTGTATTTTGGCTCATTCCTCCATGCAGATCTCCTCTAGAGCAGTGATGTTTTGGGGCTGTTGCTGGGCAACACAGACTTTCAACTCCCTCCAAGTATTTTCTATGGGGTTGAGATCTGGAAACTGGCTAGGCCACTCCAGGACCTTGAAATGATTCATACGAAGCCACTCCTTCGTTGCCCGGGCGGTGTGTTTGGGATCATTGTCATGCTGAAAGACCCAGCCACATTTCATCTTCAATGCCCTTGCTGATGGAAGGAGGTTTTCACTCAAAATCTCACGATACATGGCCCCATTCATTCTTTCCTTTACACGGATCAGTCGTCCTGGTCCCTTTGCATAAAAACAGCCCCAAAGCATGATGTTTCCACCCCCATGCTTCATTGTAGGTATGGTGTTCTTTGGATGCAACTCAGCATTCTTTGTCCTCCAAACACGACGAGTTGAGTTTTTACCAAAAAGTTATATTTTGGTTTCATCTGACCATATGACATTCTCCCAATCTTCTTCTGGATCATCCAAATGCTCTCTAGCAAACTTGACATGGGCCTTGACATGTACTGGCTTAAACAGGGGGACACGTCTGGCACTGCAGGATTTGAGTCCCTGGCGGCGTAGTGTGTTACTGATGGTAGGCTTTGTTACTTTGGTCCCAGCTCTCTGCAGGTATTCACTAGGTCCCCCCGTGTGGTTCTGGAATTTTTGCTCACCGTTCTTGTGATCATTTTGACCCCACGGGGTGAGATCTTGCGTGGAGCCCCAGATCGAGGGAGATTATCAGTGGTCTTGTATGTCTTCCATTTCCTAATAATTGCTCCCACAGTTGATTTCTTCAAACCAAGCTGCTTACCTATTGCAGATTTAGTCTTCCCAGCCTGGTGCAGGTCTACAATTTTGTTTCTGGTGTCCTTTGACAGCTCTTTGGTCTTGGCCATAGTGGAGTTTGGAGTGTGACTGTTTGAGGTTGTGGACAGGTGTCTTTTATACTGATAACAAGTTCAAACAGGTGCCATTAATACAGGTAATGAGTGGAGGACAGAGGAGCCTCTTAAAGAAGAAGTTACAGGTCTGTGAGAGCCAGACATCTTGCTTGTTTGTAGGTGACCAAATACTTATTTTCCCCCATAATTTGCAAATAAATTCATAAAAAATCCTACAATGTGATTTTCTGGATTTTTTTTCTAATGTTGTCTGTTATAGTTGAAGTGTACCTATGATGAAAATTACAGGCCTCTCTCGTCTTTTTAAGTGGGAGAACTTGCACAATTGGTGGCTGACTAAATACTTTTTTGCCCCACTGTATGTTCTGGAAAGAAGTCATCCACTGTGGACCAGAGTTGTTTGAACATGATTTCTATCACTTCTTAGCCTGTTCTTCTCATTTCCTCACTCCTTTTGGTATTTTAATAAGCCACATCCTTTACCCGTAGCTATTTAGCCAGTTTAATATAAGTGCATCAGACAACCATATCAAATATTGCACAATAACGAATTAACAAAGCCTACTGTTTACAAAGCACACTGTCTCATCTGCCTCCATCTTGCATGTTGTATTCAATGGTCGTGCTGAGGCTGTGGCTGGGCTGCGGAATAGCTGGGTAGTGCTCTACACTGCTGCCCATGACAAGGAATGTTAAAGTGTGTGAGACAGGCCAAATCCAGCTCATTTGCTCCAGATACACAGCTCCAAAAGACACAGATTTAGACTGCAGAGTGGAACGGAGGCAAGGGGAGCTGACAGATAGCAGAAGGCATCATCTTCCTTGCCCACAACTGCCCATGTCCCCTCTTAATGACATCATATTCTCAATTTATTAGCCCTTCTTCCTTCACCCACAGTACACCACTTAGCCCTCTCCAAATCCCCCTCCTATCCCCCTGGCCCCGTATTCCCTTTAATATGTCAACGTCTTACTCTCGTATCCTCCACTTCTTCCCTACTTTTATCACCTTCTTACACGTTTCTAACCCACCCTCTTACACCCATATAATGATATCCCTCTCTCAGTGCCCTTATGCTCTCTGTGTCTTAACCCAATTCTTTCACCCCCATTACCACGCTCATAAGCCTCTCTGACAGCCTGGTATCCTATCTCATCTCTCCCTTAGTACCCCTAGTATATCTTCTTATTATCCGAACCCTCAAAGCACAACCTCCCCACACGTTGACAGAACATACAGTAGCAAAGTATTTTAAACAATTGGTGGAAGTGACAGGATTTTACAGAGGAGACTGTTTGAACCCAAAGCGCTACTTTGAAACTCCTCACACCTTTGACCCTATGACAACTCATTGAACTCATAAGTATGAAGGAACGAACGATTATACAAAGTGTCTTAGAGCAGATTTCTACTGGAGGCTTACTGTGAGAACATGAGCAGAAGACTCTCCTGTTAGCTAACTCCCACCATGTTAGACTATGCTGTAAACATGGCCCAGGTTGTCGTTAAGTATTTCCCCAGGCCTTCGCCAGCTGAGCACACTGCCCGCCCCTGCTTTTAAAGACCACGCATACTGCCTCCCTCCAGAGACATCATTGACCTTACTTAAACACTATTCGCTTATGTAAGGTTTTTGTAACGTTACATCATCAAAAGCCTTGCTGACAAATCGTTTTGATACTTTAGTATATACACTATATGATGTAAGCGTGAAATAGTATTCAATGTCAGTGATCGGTTCATATTTACTCTGGAAAACCGTTAATTATGTGATTCTCCATGATAAGTTATTGTAATGGAAATGCCTATTGATTGCCAAAATAATGGCAACACTTGATTAAATGAGGGATACAAACTATATTGAAAGGAGGGGATTCAACGTAGGTGTGGTTCCTGAGTTAATTAAGCAATTAACATCCCATCGTGCTTAGGGTCATGTATAAAAGTGCTGGGCAGGCCATTATTTTGACTACCATGGCTATGCCGCCATAGAATGAAAATGACCCCATCCACAGGACAATAGTGGTCACTGAATAGTGTCATGACCATGAAAACAATACAGTTGAAGTCGGAAGTTTACCAATACACTTAGGTTGGAGTCAATAAAACTAGTTTTTCAACCACTCCACACATTTCTTGTTAACAAACTATAGTTTTGGCAAGTCGGTTAGGACATCTACTGTGCACGACACAAGTCATTTTTCCAACAATTGTTTACAGACAGATTATTTAACTTATAATTCACTGTATCACAATTCCAGTGGGTCAGAAGTTTACATACACCAAGTTGACTGTGCCTTTAAACAGCTTGGAAAATTCCAGAAAGTGATGTCATTGCTTTAGAAGCTTCTAATAGGCTAATTGACATCATTTGAGTCAATAGGAGGTGTACCTGTGGATTTATTTCAAGGCCTACCTTCACACTCAGTGCCTTTTTGCTTGACATCATGGGAAAATCAAAATAAATCAGCCAAGACCTCAGCAAAAAATTGTAGACCTCCACAAGTCTGGTTCATCCTTGGGAGCAATTTCCAAACGCCTGAAGATACCACGTTCATCTGTACAAACAATAGTACGCAAGTATAAGCACCATGGGACCACGCAGCAGTCATATCGCTCAGGAAGGAGACGCATTCTGTCTCCTAGAGATGAACGTACTTTGGTGTGAAAAGTTAATATCAATCCCAGAACAACAGCAAAGGGCCTTGTGAAGATGCTGGAGGAAACAGGTACAAAAGTATCTGTATCCACAGTAAAACTAGTTCTATATCGACATAACCTAAAAGGCCGCTCAGCAAGGAAGAAACCACTGCTCCAAAACCGCCATAAAAAAGCCAGACTACGGTTTACAACTGCACATGGGGACAAAGATCATACTTTTTGGATAAGTGTCCTCTGGTCTGATGAAATAAAAATAGAACTGTTTGGCCATAATGACCATTGTTATGTTTGGAGGAAAAAGGGGGAGGCTTGCAAGCCGAAGAACACCATCCCAACCATGAAGCACAGGGGGTGGCAGCATCATGTTGTGGGGATGCTTTGCTGCAAGTGGGACTGGTGCACTTCACAAAATAGATGACATCATGAGGAGGGGAATTATGTGGACGGGAAATTATGTGGATATAATGAAGCAACATCTCAAGACATCAGTCAGGAAGTTAAAGCTTGGTCGCAAATGGGTCTTCCCAATGGACAATGACCCCAAGCAAACTTCCACAATGGTGGCAAAATGCTTAAGGACAACAAAGTCAAGGTATTGGAGTGGCCATCACAAAGCCCTGACAACAATCCTATATAAAATTTGTCGGCAGAACTGAAAAGGCGTGTGTGAGCAAGGAGGCCTACAAACCTGACTCAGTTGTACCAGCTCTGTCAGGAGGAATGGGCCAAAATTCACCCAACTTATTGTGGGAAGCTTGTGAAAGGCTACCCGAAATGTTTGACCCAAGTTAAACAATTTAAAGGTAATGCTACCAAATACTAATTGAGAGTATGTAAACTTCTGAACCACTGGAAATGTGATGAAATAAATCAATCATTCTCTCTATTAATATTATGATATTTCACATTCTTATAATAAAGTGGTGATCCTAACTGACCGAAGACAGGGAATTTTTAGTTGGATTAAATGTCAGAAATTGTGAAAAACTGAGATGAAATGTATTTGACTAAGGTGTATGTAAACATCCGACTTCAACTGTATAAACCATATGCAATGGCCGTCTTAGTCACCAAATCTCAACTCAGTTGAACACTTATTGTAGATTCTGGAGCTGCGCTTAAGACAACGTTTTCCATCAACAAAACAACAAATTATGCATTTTTTTGTGGAAGAATGGTGTCTCATCCTTCCAATAGAGTTCCACTTCCAGACACTTGTAGAATCTCTGCCAAAATACATTGAAGCTGTTCTGGCCCGTGGTGCCCCAACGTCCCATTAAGACACTTTATGATGGTGTTTCCTTTATTTTGTCAGTTACTTCTATGTTGTACAATATTTGGGATATGAATGTTTTTCCTGTCTTCTTCTCGTCTTTAAAGCTCTATTAAAGAGGAATGCCACTCATCCACTGTGTTCTTCCGACATGCTGGGTGTGTGAATTTATGGAAAGTGACTGAGAAAAAACATTGAAACAATATCTGGTGGCTGGTTTACATTCCAGGTGCCAGACTGGCGATCTGGTATCGGAGCGGAGGGGGATGAGGGGGGTAAGGGTCTGGATTTGGCCTGGGGGCACAGAGAATGGTGAGGCGCACTTTAAAGAGCCCTGTGCTGAGTGCTCCTCTCTGAAAAGCTTCCCTCCATCATGTTGTTTGTTATGGGGGCTATGCTTAATTAGTGGTAATGTTACCTAGAAAGACGAGTGCAAATAACGTCATGGGGAATAGCAAACAATCCCCTCGCCTCTGTATCCTAACCCCCCTTAACCCCTTACGCCCCTACCCACCAACAGCATCTTGTCTGAATTTCTCAGACATTCCCCCATCACCACAACCCCTTTTTAAGAATCATTCCTTGAATTACCCTAACCCACCACCCCACCACCATCTTTACCTCCTTATACCATCTCTTCCCCTGATTATACTGTACCAGACATCCCCTCTCCCCATCTCGCCTCCCCTTTCTCCCCTCGAGCGAAACCCTCCACCCTGACGCCAATATGAAACCCGAGACCTAATTAATCAGTCGATCAATTAATGAGGCTCAGTTTTTAGCGGGCTGTTCGGGTTCCCAACGGAGCATGTTGCAACACGTGTGGAATGCTCAAGGGGTGCACACCGGACCCCAGGAATGCGTCAGAGCAGGACAGGGGCTGCAGTCGGACCACTCGTCACCTCAGCCGCCGGTCATGGCGTTTCCAATAACGATACCCCAAAACATAGCCGCCCGATATACCTGACCAGCCTCATCCTCCACCTCCACGTCTGGTTTTTGGTTGGGGGGCTCGCAGGGAATCATAACACGTTTTGGGGGGTAACTTGAGTAATAACTTCCGTTGTAACCCTGGGTGGCTCCCAACCATTTTTTCTATCCTCTATCCTCTCCTATGGGGTTGGTTTATACAGCCCCACTGACGGCACTGTTAGTGTCAGACGCTTGTTAGGACATCGTCAATCATTGCGTCTTGATTGACGATGTCCTAACAAGCGTTTGACACTAATATATATATATATATATATATATGAGAGAGATGATGCAATGCCAGTAGAGAGGGAATGAGTAAAAGGGGAGGAGGGAAAGAGCGAGACAGACCCACTGCATAGCAGAGATACATTTACAGAGAAATAGAGGAGGGGCTGGAGAAGAGATGGATCCTAACAATCTGTGTCTTTGTAAATTGCTTGGTGTGAAGTGTTGGGTAGGAGTCTTGTTTGCTTGCCCCCAGCCTATCTGTCTGTCTATAAAACCGCAAAGTTTGTTGTAGATCATGTTGGCAGGGAAAGTAGACGCATTGTTCACCCATGTCTGCAGGCACAAATGAAGTAACCTTCTCTGGTATCACTATCAATTCTTGGCAGACAAATACATTTAACACATCACCAGCCGTTTTAGGAGGGAAGGGAATCTGATCACACTAAGGACATGCACAAGTCTGTGTTTGTCTTCTCACAGGAAGTGACTGTACAGGGGTTGAAGCTGAACACACATTTCTCGCGTTCTCTTCTATAAATCTTTCCCTCCATCTTCCACACTAAGCTCTATCTCTCCTTCCTTCCCCTCTCTTTGTCTTTCTTTCTCACACCCTCTCTCTCTCTCTCTCTCCTTCCATTTCTCTCCACACTTTGGGCTCTCCAAAACTCGGGTTCCTGCCCATGTGCGTTGAGTAGAGTGGAGTGGAGCAGAGCGACAGGAGAAGGATTTAAAAGGAGGAACATAAAGATGATGGATGCTGCCCAGCTTGTGTTTTCAGACCCAGCTGTTTTTTGTCATCCTGTACAGACCCGCTGGTTTTCTGTATGCTTTCATCCATCTCATCCACACATTCATCCACTCTTTATACGCTCTCATCCATCCACTCATCCACTCTGCATACACTCTTTACTTTGTACACACTTTTATCCATACACTTAAGCACGACTTATGGGCTGGGTTTCTATACACTCTCATCCATACACTCATCCACTCGGTATATGCTTTCATCCTTACACTCATCCGCTCTTCATGGGCCAAGATAATAGGTTTTTAAAGGCTGTTTTGGGGTAGAGAAATAGGCCTGTTTAAGGGTGGAGGTAGATTTGGTTGGATTGTATGAGGGATATGAGGGATATGAGGGATGTTAAAATGTTCATGGTGGTGCTGCGAGCTGGTGTGTTTTCAATAAAGGCACCGGTGGTCTCTCTACCTCAGACCGCCCCTCCCTTTGGCTCCAACTACAAGTCATATAAATTCATCAATATATTTTCCTTTTATGATTTCGCCCCGTCACTTTATCCCCTAAAATCGTTAATTTTTGTATTTTCTCCCACAGGCTCGATGACATGATGTTCCTGCCCTTCTCCCCTCTCCCCTCCTTGGCCCTCCCTTTTCTCCTACTTCTCCTCATTTTCCTCCCTCCTTCCCTCCTTTCCCCTTCCCTCTCTCACTCCCCTCTGAGCTGGACCTCACCCCATGACCCCTGCTACCACTTGGATGGGCGTCCGCGACACTGCCTGTCGGAATTCATCAATGCCGCTCACGGTGTCCCTGTCAGTACCGCCCACTCCCTCCGAGGACCCCCCGACCAGAAAGCTGTTAACGTCAGCTCCCTCACGGACCTCCACAACCCCCACAACTTGACCTGCTGGACGGCCCAGCCCGGAGGCCTCGACGGCGGGGACTGGGTCCTCACCCTTCCCCTGGGCCGACGCTTCGAGGTCACCTACATCAGCCTGCAGTTTTGCCAGCAGGGGGAGCCGTCAGACCCCGTCTCCTTATCCGTGCTCAAGTCCATGGACCACGGGCGCACCTGGAGGCCCATGCAGCACTACTCCAGCGACTGCCCCGGGAAGTTTGGGCTCCAGGCCCAGACGGTGGCCCAGACCAGGCACCAGGAGACAGAGCCTCTGTGCTCAGACCCCCGGCCCCTGCAGAGGCACCGGGGAGGCATGTTGCTGGCCTTCTCCACCCTAGATGGAAGACCCTCCTCTCCTGACTTTGACTACAGCCCCACCCTGCAGGACTGGGTGACGGCCACGGACATACGGTTAGTGTTCCACGAGGTGACCCAGTCCCAGCAGACCAAGGTGGGGAGTTCGGAGGGGAAAAGGGGGGAGGGAGCAGGTGGGGGTGTTCTGAGGTGGAGGGCAGGGTCAAAGTACGAGGCTGTGGTGGGACAGGTGAATAAGGTGAATGGGGACAACAATAAATGGGGGTTTGTGGAGAAGGAGAAAAAAAAGACAGAAAAACGAAGGAGGAACGGAGGAGGATACAACAAAGGGTCGGGGGATCGGGGAGAGGATGGACACAACGTGACCCGGAAGGAGTCAGAAGGAGACACTATGGAAATAGACATCTCCAAAAGAGGAAACGGGAACGGAAAAGGGCATGGCCGCGAGAGGGAGAGGGGCCACCATTGGAGTCCGTGTCAGGAAGGCAGCATCTGTGGTTGGACGATCGACAGCAAGCAGGGGAGAATCAACAAGGGGCGGGAACTTCGGAGGAGGAGGAACAACCAGCAGAAAGTGACAGCGAATCGGAATCTTGAGCTGGCTCCTCCCTCTCCATTGATCTCCACCCCCCCTGTCCGGCCCGCCCTGGCCCTCTCCGACCTGCAGGTGGGGGGCAGGTGTAAGTGTAACGGACATGCCTCTCGGTGTCGTCGTGATGATGCGGGCCGGGCGGTGTGTGTGTGTGAGCACCACACAGCAGGGACGGACTGCGATGTTTGTGAGGACTTCTACTACGACAAGCCCTGGCAACGAGCCACGCCCAGTCAGCCACAACCGTGCGTCTGTGAGTCACACTCCCCACTACTGTGTCTGTGTGTGCGTGTGTGTATGTATGTGTGTGCAAATTGGATCATGGATGTAAACTTTACTGGCTTTATTGAAATTAATTCACTCCCTCCCTCCCTCCCTCCCTCCAGCGTGTGAGTGTAACAGCCACTCCTCTAAGTGTCGGTTCAGCATGGAGGTGTTCCAGCAGTCGGGCCGGCGCAGCGGGGGAGTATGTCTGAAGTGTCGGCATCACACAGCGGGGCGCCACTGCCAGTACTGCCAGAACGGATACACCCGAGACCACAGCAAGCCCCCCACCCATCGCAAGACCTGCCAACGTCAGTCAGAGAGACGGAGGGAGAGAGTGTGTGTGTGTTTATGTGTGTGCGTGTGCGTGCGTGTGCGTGCACATTAAAGCGGTTGTGCCTGTATTAAGTCGCACAGACCAGCTGTGTATCTTATCCATGCAGAGATCAGTGTGTGTCCAAGTGTGTGTGCATCTGCATCTGTTAGGATATCTGTTTCTCTTTGTGCATCTGCTAGTCTACAAGGTATGCCTACATGTGTCTGGGTTCCAGCCTCCTCCACAGTGTTTATGAGGTAGTTACATTGTGACAGAGGACAGTTATTTCTGTATGCTCGTCGACTGGATTTAGTGTGCATGTTGTTACCACTGGCTGGAATCCACCCTGACATTTGACCTTTGACTGGTCACATGTTCTAAGTGACTGTGACACTCTGGCATGCTTTTGGGGCGGTTGACCGAAGTCCTAATATAACCACGTTTAATGGAGTGAGGTCATGCACATGACACATGCAGGTGCGTGTGTGTGTGATTGAGTGTGTGTGTCGTGCAAGTGCAAGGGGGTTGCAGTTATAGCAATATTGGAGAAATGTAACTAGATTAGAATGAGATATTTTAGCCTTGGTGCCAGTCCCTTTCAGCTTTTTATTTCTTAAATATTTTGTTGTTGTTGTTTTAGTGTATATATTTTTAATGTAAGTATATATAGTCTCTTTCAGCTCTTGCTAACTCCTTATGGAATTGTCATGTCAGATTTGACTTGAGTAACAAGGAGTTGGCAAGAGAGCAGCAACAGACTAGCATCCAGGCCATAAATACACTCCCCTCCGTGTGTTTGTGGACAGTGCAGCTAGCATTTCAAATGTGTCTCTATACTCCAGCATTTTGGATTTGAGATCAAATGTTTTATATTGGCGACATTTTCTTTTCTTTGAGGGTATTTTCATACATGTCAGTTTTACAGTTTAGAAATGAAAGAACTTTATGTTTCTGGTTCCCCCATTTGAAGATGTCAAAAGTACTTGGACAAATGTCACTTATAGTGTATCAAAAGTGTAACATTTAGTCCCATATTCCTTCCATACAGTGACAACATCAAGCGTGTGACTTTACAAAAGTGTTGGATTCATTCACAGCTTGTTTTGGTTGTTTCAGATTGTCTTTTGCCCAACAGGAACTGAATGGTGAATAAAGTCTTGTGTTCTTTTGGGGTCCCTTTTATTAGTAGTAAGAAAAGAAGACACTTCTGAACTGGTCTACATTAATGTAGGTAGCATCCACAGATGATCAAAACAGAAAAAATGCATAATCATTACAGATAATCATGAATGAATTGATGAATTGTGAATGATAAAACATTTGAAAGCTACAGAGAGACAAAGATCACCCCCCACCTCAAAAAATGCTAATCTCCACTGGTAATGGTGAGAGGTTAGCGTGTTTGGTTGTAGCCTCTGTAACTTTCTCACTCATCATTCATTCATTCATGATTCATTCACGGTTTTTCTTAACCATGGCATCATCAGGATTCATTTTGAAGTGTTACGAAAAATCCTATCTTATTCCAATCATTATTCACCATCCGGTTACTTTTTTCAAAACATACTTTAATACACTCTTAAGTGAATTTTGTGTAAATACTTATGACATCTTCAAATGGGGGGACTATATAAAGTGCTTTCATTTCTAAACGATAAAGCATATGTACAGGTGAAAGCTATGATTCATTATTGATTTCACTTGTTAAATCCACTTCAATCAGTGTAGATGAAGGGGAAGAGACGGGTTAAAGAAGGATTCTTAAGCCTTGAGACAATTGGGACATGGATTGTATATGTTTGCCATTCAGAGGGTGAATGGACAAGACAAAAGATTTAACTGCCTTTGAACAGGGAGTAGTAGTAGGTGCCAGGCGCACTGGTTTGTATCAAGAACTGCAACGCTGCTGGGTTTTTCCCGCTCAGCAGTTTCCCATGTGCATCAAGAATGGTCCAGCAGCCAAAGGACACCAAGCCAACTTGACACAACTGTGGGAAGCATTGTAGTCAACATGGGCCAACAGGCCCCAACAAATTGAGGCTGTTCTGAGGGAAGGTGTTCTGAATGTTTTGTACACTCAGTGTATTTGTAGGCCATAGAGTTGTAACTTATGGAAGTTACATTAGTGCTATTTATGTGTCATAATATTATGTGATTTAATCACCAATGATAGATAAACGAACCATGTTTATTTGATCAATGTTCCGGCCAAGTCAACCTTTTTCCGAGCCTTAGTGACCTGCCCTTAGAGCTAATTACTTAAAGGTGTTTGAAGTATCTGTAAGGGTTTGTTTAAACTACATTACTGGAGGAAAAACAGACTTACTAGAGAATGCCTTCCTCTTTCTATCTGTGCCCTTTCGATGACCTCAACTCTACCTTTCTCCCTCCTTCCTTCTAAACTGCTCTATCATTCATCCTTTTACATCATATTTCCATGTTTGCTTTGTCCATGTATCATTATTTTCACTGCTATCTACCATTCCTTTTTCTGTCATCTTTATTCTGTCTTCCCTCCATCGTTCCCTCTCTCTGTGTTTGTCTTCTCTCTCTCCCTCGCTCCTTTTCTTCTCTCTCTCTCTTTCCCCTTGTACATTCATAGAAGCTTTATTAGGAGCAATCAAAGGTTATTAATACAATGTTCTTTACTATGTGACATTAACCATCTCTCTCCTCCCATCTCTCCATCTTCTCCTGCTCTCTCAGCGTGTCAGTGTCACCCTATGGGTGCTGTGGGTCTCTGGTGTAACCAGACATCGGGACAGTGTCTGTGTCGGGATGGCGTGATGGGACTGAGATGCAACCGTTGCGCCCCTGGTTACAAACAGGGGCACTCCCCACTCCGCCCCTGCGTCCGTAAGTCTACTTTACCTAACTACTCTGTCTGGAAACTGTCCTCCATGTTGGAGCCAAACTTCTAATGACAATAACATTCTCATGGGAATTTTTGAAAGAATGTGATTTGTCCTGGAGCTTTGGAACCAAAATGGTACCCGTGTTATTACATGTTTCTCAGTTTATGTGGACTGGCCAACTAAGCCCAACTACAGAGTTTTATTGTCACTTGAGTCAAGCAAATAACTGTCGGTCTCACTGTAATTGACCGTTAATGATCATAAACACATTTAGTATCTCCTGGCTTCCGCACATAACCACTGTTAACCACCACAAGCCACTGATGCAGACCTTTGGGACATCTACATTTTAGTCTAATAAATCCAAAATCCACCTTCCCAATAAATCAATGATTTATTTTAGACAGTTCTAAAGAAACATGATAGGAAGAAAATGTAGTCTATTTCAGAAGAACAGAATAGCATACTCTGAGTTGTCCTTATGTTAGGTCCTGATCTGGGCTACATTAGTTCATTTAGAAAACAAGATTTGGTTTGAAATTCCATGCTATTATTTAATATTATTTTATAGTATGAAAAATACAATTGAACAAGCTGAATAAAATACAAAGGATATTTTCTCCAAACAATTTGAGGGAGTACTATTCTGTGTTGAGTGGTTAACAAAGAAATAGATACTCCAATGTGCTTAATTTAGAGTTATTAATGTAACTTAAATAACTCTACAAATGTTGGGCTATATGTTTTTATTTTTAATACATTGTGAGGCTGCATGTTGTGACTATAATGATGATTTGAAAAAAGTTGCTTGAAAGGCATGACCTCTGCTTTGTTTATTGTGCAGGCTGTACACACTTCATCAGTCTCTCATTCACAATTTGAATGAATTTCCCAGTGGGATTCCCTTTGTGTGGCAGTAATGCACCTTAAAAAAATCCATGCCAGACTTCCCAAGTGGCACAGCGGTCTAAGGCACTACATTGCAGTGTTGCGGAGTCACTACAGCCTTGGGTTCGATCCCAGGCTGTGTCATTACCGGCCGTGACCGGAAGTCCCATAGGGCAGCACACAATTGGCCTAGCGTTGTCCGGGTTAGGGGAGGGTTTGACTGGGGGAGCGTTACTTGGCTCATCGCGCTCTAGCGACTCCTTGTGATGGGCCGGGCATATATATTCCTTTTGCGGCCAGTGGCCGTTGTTCCCTTCTCCCTGAGTGCTGCATGCTCCGAAGCACCTCTCACTCACATGGCTCTCCATCACGTGATCAGGTCTTTCTCACAGGCTACAAGTGAAGACAGACACTTCCGGGATGCAAATGCGGGCGTACTTATCCAATTCCGAAGTGTATATTGAAGGTATTGGAAGAACTGTCCACATTTACTTTTCGTCAGACAACAAGAGGAGTAGGCCTACCTAACAAACAGAAAAAGCAATTACCAATGTCTATCTATTATTCCACATATTAAAAAAGCTGAGCTATTCTATACTGTGCGAGAAATAAATATTCCAAACATATTCTGGGACAGTTGTGGGATGCAATAGATCCCAAATTAATACAAAAACTAGCATCAAAATACCTTTTTACGCAATGAGGCTGACACAACAGATCCGAACTTTTATCTTAAAATGTAATAAACTATTAGGCAATTTCTTCACATTAAGAGCGTAGCAATGGTACACGGCAGTAGGCTGTGTGAATGTTCCATTAGCAGAAAAACACCATTATAAAAAGTGACCGCAAATGTTATTATGAATGTAATGCTTTGATTATAAAGGTGCATTTTATGGTGAAAATGAGCTTCCCCAAACTTGAAACTCACGCGCTGCGTATGTATTCCAGTTAGGCTCTACACCCCTTGTAAAGCCAATTAATGTGCTTCATTTTAAAAGTTATTTGGCCACTTTAGTTGTGATACAAACATTATCAAAACATATAGGCCTATGGGCTAGGCTACATGAGGTGTGTGACTGATTAGAAAAAGGAGCAAAAAAAGGCATTGTTTCTTGCCTTATATTGGGAATCATTCACAAGTGATAGGCTAATATTGTCACCCATCAGACTATTCTTGATTTAATCTTGTCTTTACATATACTCAATAATATATGTGTGAAATTTATTTGGAATTTTAAATGGACCATTATCATGCACCTGGCTCAAAAAAAATAAATGTATGCACTTAAATAGCGAATGGTGGACGCTTTTCCCCGTGGTTCATTTTCATGCCAGCCAGGTAGGCTATACTCCTGTTGTAAAGATAAGAAATGTGCTTAATATTAGGAAAGTTGAGAAATAAATACAGTAGGCCCAGCCTATGGAAAACTGATAGGATCCTCCTCTTTTTAATAGAGGCCATCAAAACCCTGTTTTCTCTCGCAATTGCATATCCTATAAAAATGTTGCGCAACATGAGCTCATGGTCTCTCATGATGTGTTTTATTCGATTTTCAATTGCATTTGCATTGATGTCAGAGTGATTAGAGGGATAATAGAGTGCTGAGTAACAAGCATTTTGGTAGGCTACTAATGACCATCAGCAGCATCAGAGCTTGGAGAAGCCTAATTACCGTGACTAAACAGTAATATGGTCACCGCAACAGCTCGAGGTCCCCTCGATTTTTAAAAACAGGTTTTAAATGCTAATTTCTAGGGAATTCTGAGAAAAGGATACAGACAATATTAGCTTACAATTGGGCAAATGTACAAGGCTAAGGGGGCCTTGCAGAGGGGCATTTACTCTGGTACAGTCTAATCAGTCTTAGGTATTTTATTATTTTATTAGGGCCATGGCCATTCATTCTGTACTGAATACCTGTGACTGTTAAGTGGATATATTCAATTAAACAACCGTTTTGTACTCTGACTCACACTATTATAGATCATAAGTCTATGAACTTATTGTTTATTAACGATGAAATTATGAAAAACATCAATAACATTTACCACTAGAGGGCGATTTGGTCATTTGACTGCAGGAAAGGGCTACTGACATCTAATCTGAAATCACTCAAATTCGCCAGCTAGTTTTCCAGGGGTGGTGTACGGGCAGTTGCTAAC